>NC_043013.1:57960787-58175787 GCF_006345805.1 Octopus sinensis
GTACGTAGGATCGCGGTTTCGATTCCCAGACCGGGAAAACACCTAAAAGCTCCACATGGCTCCGGCAGGGGTGGTGATTCCTGCTGTACTCTTTCACCACACTTTCTCTCACTCTTCTGTTCGTCTGCTCGCTTAGCCAGCGGGGTGGCGTCATTCGAAGGCTAAAACAATGCGATCGCATTGTGCCCAGCGATTTGTAACATCTGATGGTTTGGTCGGTCACGTGATCACGTGATATATATAGACTAGGTAATTTGATCCATAAACATGACTCCGATTTCAGAGGAATTCAAAGAACAAGTATATACAGGTTACATTAAAAATATATAAATACATAGACATCTGCTAAAAATCTATATATAAATATATTAAAAGTATATATGTAATATGATATTTCCTGTGTCCCTTTTCCTCACACCAAGGCTTCCTAGGGCTAAACAGCGGTGGTGTGATTCCCTTACAGGACTGTCACATTAAGTTGACATTATACAATCACTCTATCGCTATCCCACCGTACATATCTCTATGAGATATTTAGAAATTTAATATTTCTGATTTTGTAATATAATAGATTTTTTTTTTAACGTTAGGTGTAGACATAAATATATTAAAACACATGTATACTTAAATATATTGAAGATCTGAAGTAGTAATGAAAGCGAAACATAAGATACCAGAATGAAAGGAATTAAAAGTCAGGATAATTAAGGGTACCCTATTTTAACTATTTTTGTCTATGTATTTGTGTATTTTTAATGTATCAGACTTGTTGTTTGAATTCCTCTGAAATCAGTGATGTTCAGGATTAAATTACCTGCTCTTACGCTTCTTCATATATTTTTAACTTTTGTCTCAAGTTCCTCTTGAGCACTTCTAAGTGCAAACCTTAAGTTTGTGAGAGAATTTCAGATTAATCATATTCTTTCTCAAAGCGATTATACAAACATACATACATACATACATACATACATACATACATACATACATACATACATACATACACATTTACATACACACATACATACAGATAATGTATATGAATGTATATCATGTAAAATATGTGTGAATACATATATCAAAGGATCAAGTTGTGATATATATCCTGGTCCTCTTATAACGATAGCAAGGTATGATATGAAGACGGCAGCGTCTGATACAAGCAAGTATTCGTTTCTTGGCGTTGTTGCTGTTATTTTTTAACCCAGGTTAGCTCTGATCTAGAAAACTAATGGTTAGAAACGTTCGAGCCGTAATCCTCCGGTCATTTCCCATATCAAGTAATACATAATCTAAGGCATCCTTTATTAAAAGCGTATTATATTTCTAGGTCAGTTTCGGCCTCTTCTTCTCAACCTCACAAGACGTTATCGTTTCTCTCCACACCAAGTCAGGCTGCATTGCATTAACGCCGAATGACATACATTAAACTCAGGATATTATCTCATATCTACTATTAACTTGTTTTAGCTCTTCAAACCCGTAAGACAATTATTCTTCTAGTAAGGTGCTGCTATCTCTTTAACAATCTGATTCTCATTTTTCCAAACGGAACGTTTCAAACAACAGAAAGAAACATTGAATTACTCTTTGAAATAAACAGAGGCAGAATGTGCGTAGACTATAGAGATTGCGAATCACATTACAGCTGAATTTATGTAGACACAAGCATAAACACGTACACACATTTGGTTTATATATATACATATATATATATATATATATATATATATATATATATATATATATATATATATATATATATATATATATATATATAATATATATATATACGCGCACACGTATATATGTGTGCTTGTATGTATATATGAATGTATATAGATGTAAAACCATAATTAATCTTAGTCTTTACAAATGTTTGACACTAGCAAGCTGAAATCACAAACCGTACGCGTGATAACAAAGCCGGATCTATACATTTCAATTCGTGTTAACATCATCTTCATAGTAGCAAAAATGTACAGATATGGTTAATAGCAATATTTCAATGGGATATATTCTCAGAGAAATGGCTACAGGACATGCTGCTTTTCAAATTAAAAATGGCCGACATTTTAGTATGAAGAATCTTGACTTTAGAATTAGGAAAACCAATAGATTCTTCTTGAAATAAGAGAGTAACTGTGGAGAATTGATTATCTCAAGTGTTAGAACACAATTAGTTCTATCTGTTCGGTTACTGCACGAAAAATAACATCATTGTTTAGTTTGTATTATCATACGATCCCACGCATCTTATCTATATTAATGTAAAAGAAATTCCATTTATCGATCTTGCTTCTGAAGGATGCATTTGATGAGATTATCGTTTATTTTATCTCTTCAGTTGCTACCAGTTTTGAATGATAAGGTATTTAGACACACAAAAGCTATTGGCTTTGCTAATTTTTTCTGTTTGTTTTCTCGTGATTTAATTCTTCGGGAAGAATAATATCGTTGAAGGCAAATACGAAAGCACTTTGTCATTGGTGTTTGTCCAGATTCCATTTTGACAGGGAATTCTTTAGACATTCATCAGTTTTATTGGTGAACTATGGAGTTATACTGAGAAATATTAGATAGAGACTTCTTCATACTAAGAGAATGTTTTCTTTATTAAAATAGATGTTTTCTACATTCGAGGGTTTTTGCAGCTGCTGCTGCCCATACTGGAGCTCTCAATGTGATTCTATGTAAGTGTAACTTCACAATCTCCATCACTTAATGCTGTTAAATCGGGAAAGTGGAGCCGACTTGGAGGCGCCTATTAGATCAACCACCTTGCCTGAAATAGCAACCAACCCCCTCTCTCTCATAGCATATAATTCTATGAAATGCTTAGTTATTTTTAGATCCATAATTTCTGAAAATATAACGGAATCAAAGGAAACCTTTGACCATATACACTCACATACATATACTATCACAGACACATACAGACATCCATTCACGTACACATTGGTGGTGGTGGTGGTGGTGGTGGTGGTGGTATAAAATGTCATTTACGATAGTTGACTTACAGAAAATTATAATGTTAAATTTGTGTGTGTGTATGAATGATTGTTATTACTTTGGGATCTACATAAGTTTCTTTCTTCGTAGAACTTAAACCGGTCACCAATAAAGTGACTACCTTCTCTCTTTTTCTTTTATCCAAGACTGCTGCTCTCGGGTTTCGTAGCATTCTCTAGCTTGCGGTATATGTACCCTTGCATAATATTCTGAAGTTGTTATGAGATTTTCTCTTTAAATTATTTCTTTACATAGATCGGTCCGGTCACTCAGTGTTTCCATGGAACAGATGGACCTCAGAATACGTGTTCAGGAGTTTTTCCACCTAATCTAACTATGCTATTGATTATACACATGATGTACATATTTCACTCTTTATCCTTCAGGATATGTATATATGTATGTATTATAAATGTATGCATTTCTGCTTCATGCGTGTGTGTATGTTCGTATGGGAACATCATTCGGTTAGAATATTAGGAAATAATTTGGTACCTAACGCTTTATACATGTAAATACATGTGTATTTATATATATGTGTGTGTGCGTATGTAAGTGTGTATACATGTGTATGTGTACTTGATTGTATACAAATGATACTAAAAGAGATATGAATCTACGTTACAGTCTATGTGTTCGAATTAGCTGTTATAAGTCAGTCGTCATTCACTAGTTTGTCAGTATACTTGCACAGAAGTCAGATAGTTTGCCATTACAACTTAAAGCAAAAATATTATAAAATAGTGTACAGTATCACAAAATAATCGACAAATAAAATATAAAATCCCTGTTTGAAGAAACTTTTTAATTATGTCAATATTGCATTTTATTATTTTCAGAAATATTTGTAGTTTAACAAGTATTTACTTGGTGTTAAAATTCTTTCCCCGCCACCGGCATCTCCTATATTCAGAGGATGATTTTGTTATATATCTTTTCAAGCAGACACTGTTCTGAAGATTTATATATGGCTTACTAAAATGACCCAGCCCATTGCCTACAGCACAATTTAAATAATCTTCACAATTCAGGCGAGCTGACAACTTTCTCCGTTGTAATGATAAAAAGAATCTTTGCAGTGGACTGAAATCTAATTATTGGCGAAAATGAAATTTTATTTCTGTTCCTGTTGAAAATGAATAGCTTCAATATACTGGGTTTGATAAAATACGTGTCAGAAACATAATCAAGTCAAGAAGATCAAACAGAACTTGAGGTGTCGCTGCTGAGGAAGGTGGTGGAGACGAATCTCTTAACTCATGGCTCTTTTTTTTTTGTTACTGTTGTTATTGTTCTGACTATAAGAAAACGTTCTCTGAAATTAAGCTGCTGTGCGAATTTCTTTCAGCTATTCTGATTAAGCTTGTGGCCTGATATTTAAGGAAAGGACGGTGTATTTCTTAAAGTCTTTCGAGATAGAGTATATCCGAAAGTATTTGTCCAATATTTAAAATTATTTTTGCTTCTGATTTATTTACATTTTTGTATGATGGCAAAGAATTATTCACATTACAGCATTTAGAAACAGTGAAAGAATGTATTTTACAGCAAGACTGTCTCGGTCTTTTGTAACTCAGTGGGCTTGAGACGGCCGCATTAGTGAAACAAGCATGGTTATATTTTAGACAAGGGCCCAGTACAATGCTTTCTGTATTAACAGTGAATCTCCTGATCATTGTTCAGTTGCTCCAGTGACTTAAACCCATCAATTTACGACGCGATGAAGAATCATTTATGATTCTATTATAATCTCTTTTCTGGAAATATTTTATTTCAGTATGTAATAGATATAAAATCATCGAAAAACAACCGGCACATTAAATAGCATTCTTTCTCTAAATGGAAGCCTGTCTGTTTATCATCAACATCCGGAACATTCGGCAGTAAATAAACCATATACAGTGAGTCTACTGTATGTAGAAGGATTGACAGCTTGTGAAACTGAAAGTGGAATTGTAAGTAACAAAACTAATATGAAGTGATCAGAGCTGTCACTATTTTAACGGGGAAAAGCATACTACCTTCAATGGCCTTTATCTGGCCTCCGTACATGCTAGAAATAGAAGAGCAATCATTATCTAATCCCAGAATTACGTCTAAAACTTTGGAAATCAACGTTAGATATGTATTCATATACACTCCAGCCTGTTAAATTAAGGTGGCATTTTGTCATAGATTTGCTTGATCAAGGTTGACTGAAGATTAACAGGGGTACTGGCTTCAAGTGTTTAGGCAACAGCATAGACCCTCAATAGATATGACGGTCTGCTTAGTATTTCGTTGCTCAATATTCATCGTATGGCTAAGTTACAGATTTAGGAGAACATCAGAAAGATTTAACACTGATCTGAATTATTGACACAGCAGACTCAGACAGACACACATCGTGAGAGGAGAGAGAATAGAGATAGATTGATGTCAATCACGTGTTCACAGTAATCCAAAATAAAAAAAGAAGTCATGGCTACAGGAGGAATAATGTTATTTGACGTCTATCGCTTTTTTACAAGATGGTCAGATGCTTCGACATATGCCTCCTCGGAAAAAACATGTGTGTACATAAACGCACCAAGTTTTTTCCGAGGAGGCAAATGTCAAACATCTGACCATCTTGTAAAAAAGCGATAGACGTCAAATAACATGCGTTGACGAGAGGCAATTACCTTGAAACTATAGTCCGTATGTAGTACTCGGGTCTTCGAGGGAGGATGACCTCCCTTTGCAAATAACACAAAGGCACTGAGATAGTGTCTAAAGTCCTTCTGGTGACGTTGATCGTCTGGGGCTAAAAGCATCAGGTACCCCCCCCAATGGCTAGCGACATTCAGATGGCTAATACCCCTTACGTTGTCGAGCGGTTACTGTTTATATCTCGTTCAGAGATTTATTATTGTTATGTATATATATATATTTATATATTTTATCAATTTTTCAAAAACTTTCCATACACCCATTTTCATTCAAATTTTCTTTCAATTTAGCATTCTGCATTTTTACAATTTTTCCTTGCTTATCATTTCTCCAACACAACCCTACCATTATTGATCTATATATATATATACATATATATATATATATATATATATATATATATATATATACACATATATATATATATATATACACACATATATATATATATATATATATATATACACATATATGTTTCACTTATTGGTCTCTATTGAATGCTTAATTCTGGACGTAACTTGTATGAAAAGAACGCCATACGCTGATTTATCCATATGCCTTGCTAACACATACACACACAAATGCCTACACACACACACACACACACACAAATACCCTCATGTACACGCATAATTTTAGTACTGTTTCCCCCGCAGATATTTCATTGTGACGTTATTAGACTCTGAGGACATAGATGAAAATACCTTATGTAAGTTGACCTACAATGAGATCGAACCTACCAATCCAGTTTCACACTAAACTCGTAACGACACAGACACGACAATACACTTTGATACATCTATCTCTACACACATCATGGTTTATATACGACTAATGTTTAATTTGAGTTAATTGATTATTGTCTAAAACCTGACTCATAATTGATAGAATTAAAACCAGAGTAACAGTATATTCTGTTGGGTTTTGTTCTTTAACCCCAGGTCTATGAGGAAGCAGTTTCCTGTTGTGCATACTTGGCAATGTTTTCATAAATTTTGAACACAATATTATTTGAACTCAGAACGTGCACACAGATGAAAAGCCACTACGCATCTCGCTTGGTGTGCTAACGATTCTTATTTCTTTACTACCCACAAGGGGCTACACACAGAGAGGACAAACAAGGACAGACAAAGGGATTATATCGACTCCAGTGCGTAACTGGTACTTAATTTATCGACCCCGAAAGGATGAAAGGCAAAGTCGACCTCGGCGGAATTTGAACTCAGAACGTAACGGCAGACGAAATACCGCTAAGCATTTCGCCCGGTGTGCTAACGATTCTGCCAACTCACCGACTTAATGTATATGTATTATGTGCCGGGGAAGTGCATGCGTGACTGCATGTGTGTGGTGTGGGTGTATAAGAATGTATTCGTGTGTGTTTATTAAACTGTGTTAATTTGAGAATTACAATCTATGTGCACAGTCTTTGTGAATATTTAAATGACGGCGCGTGGACGTGTGTGTATAAGTATTGTTGGTCGTGAAGTTGTTGCGTGCGGTGGTGTTTTTAACGAGGTTGCGTGTTCCAAGAAAATTGCATATTTATGCGTGCGTAATTCGAATGGTGGTGAGGAAGCGAAAAATGAAAAAAAATTGTCTGTGTCATTCAGAAATGTGCCTAGAATTTTGTTTTGTCTTTTGTATAATGTGTATGCATGTGTGAATTATAATTCAATGGATGTATATATTCACCTGCATGTTTATATTTCTATGTATGAATAAATACACGTGTGTGTATATATGTGGTAACTGCTATCACTTCACGCTGGGATCCAGGAAATTGGACACAGCATACATCTGCAGAATGTGTTGCAGTTGAAGCAGATGAGAAAATGAGAAAATAGGCGAATGACACAGTTCTCTCTCTTTCTCTCTCTCTCTGTCTCTTTCTCTCTCTCTGTCTCTCTGTCTCTCGCTCCCTCTCTCTCTCCATCCCCTCTCTCTCTCCATCCCCTCTCTATCTCCATCCCCTCTCTCTCTCTCTCTTGTGTGTGTGTATTCTATATGTAGAACAACCTTTCTTTCAATATCGACATACCTGAAATTGGAAGGTTTATTCCGTAGTGAATTACATCTAATTTTGCATGTTAATTCCTAAACCAGTTAAAAGTTCTGGGCTAAAAGTAGGTATAGATGTCCTTCAACTCAGTGTAGCAATGAATTTGTTTTCATTGTTTATCTTTCATTATGAAGACCGATGACCAAAGTGTGAAAGACTTCCAGACACGACAAAACTTACTTTCGCATATTACCTCTCTACGATTATATTATTAAATAAAACCGTATTTTGAAAACACTAAGTTTCAATTTGAACATTATTTAGTTGCTATTTCTGGCACAAGGGTCAACAACCAGTAAGAGACTGTCTTTGACTTTTGTATTAATTCAGTATATAATGAGAAAAGAAGCATTTTGGTCACCGTGTCAATCTAGGTATTTCTAAAGTTGGGATGCTCAAGTGATTAGGATACTGGTACAAGTCTAACTTGGATTAACTTGTACTATTTATGGAAAATAAGGTGTGACTGTCATGGCCAGAAGGCATTTCCTCTTGTGCCTGTTTGATCTAAAGCTGACACAGGGCTAAACTGCAACAACTGCTATGAAAAATTATAATGGCTTCTATAATAATAATAATGATAATAATCGCTTCTACCCTAGGCGCAAGGCCTGAAATTTGGTAGAAAAGGGATAGTCGATTACATTGACCCGAGTACGCAACTGGTACATTCCCGAACAAAAGAAAGCTAAAGTCAACACGGCATGGACTGAGTTTGAACGCAGAACATAAAGAGCCGTAAGAAAGGCTGCTAAACACTTTGTTCGACAACTTAATGATACTAAAAGCTCACATCTTTTTTTGTAATTGCTTCCAATTTTGTGCACAGGCCAACAGTTTTGAAGTGGAAGGGATTGCTGAGTATATGGACCCCAGTATTTGAGTGGTACTTTAGTTTATCGATCACGAAATGATGGAAGTTGACATTACAGGGAGTTGACCTTAGAACAGAAACACATGCTCTCAACTATTTCCTTCGACGTCTTCATAATTCTGCCAATTCGCCTAATAATAATAATAATAATAATAATAATAATAATAATAATAATGTCTACCAGAGTACTAAACCGCATAATTCTCTTCATCTTCCTGCTTCTCCTCCTCTTCTTTCTGTTCCTTCTTTTTCCACTCCTCCTCTGCCTTCTTATTCCACTCCCCCTCCTTCGCCTCCTTTTCTTTTTCTCTTTCTTCTTCTCCATCTCCTACTCTACCACCTCCTCCTTTTCTCTTCCTATTCCTTCATCTCTCCTTCATCTCCTCCTCCATTACCATCTCCTCCTCCACCTCCTCCCTTCTTCTTCCTCCTTCATCTCTTATTCTTCTCCTCCTTCTCCTCTACCTCATCTTTCTACATTCTTCTTCCTTCTCCTCCTCTCCTTCTTTTCTTCTTCCTCTTCTTCTCTCTTGCTCATCCTCGACGCTGCCACGACGACAGCTATCGTTGTCCTCCTCTTCGAATCTTCGGCGTATTTTTTATTCGTAATGCTAATATATATATATATATATATACTAAGTAATTAAGGGTTTAGCAACGATTTGCCTCACCACACACCGAATTTAGAAATAGCAGTCAAAGAGTTATAGCTATTCTTTCTACTAAATATATATATATATATATATATGTGTGTGTGTGTGTGTGTAAGGGTATGTGAGTGAGTTATGATGTGTGCATATATGTGTGTGGTGTGTATATATATATATATATGCATACATGCGTGTGCGTATGTGAGTGTGTTTGTGTGTATATGTATACATATTCCCATTCCTTTATCTCTGTGCATGCTCACTTTTTTCTCTCTCCCTTTCATTCATTATTCATTTAGTGATTTTTCTTCATATTTTTCCTTATCCTTTTCTTTGTCTTTTTCTCTTGTTCTTTCCATCATTGAATCATATTCTTCTAATTATTTTTATTCTCTAATTAACCCTTTCAAATCCTCAAGGAATAGCAAAAGTGGCGATACGTTAATCTTTATATAGGTTTATCTGATTGCTATTAGGAAATGCTATTTCGGGTTCGCTCTCAAGAAATAAACCTTTCCATTAATATCCCTACGGTGTTCAAAGTTGAAATTTGCCTTTTCTAAAAATTACCCGATAATGAAATCATTAAAGCAAGTTGATTCTATTGTTATCCCAAAATAGGTATATATATACATATATATAATATATATAAACATATATAAAATATACTATATATATATATATATAGATATATATATATATATATATATATATATATATAAATATATACATATATATATATATATATATGCAAAGGCAGGAAAAATGTATTTGAAAAGTGGCAACGAGATTGGCTGAAGAAAAGTAAACCCGTGTAAAGACGCTTGTTATCATGCTGTCTTTAAGTAGGTTCGTCAATTCAGGGAAATAGAATTAAAAGTTAAGGATTTTTCAAACTTATTAAATTTACATTCACCTTTCTTTCTCTCTCTCTTTCTCCCTCACTCTCCTATTCTCTCCTTTTCTCCCTCTCTCTCCTTTTCAGTCTTTCTCTCCCACTCGCCTTCTCCCTCTCATTCCCTTTTCTCTCATTCTCTGTCTCCCTCACCCCCTCCCCTTTCTTTCTTTCTGAACAAGAAATGGCGATAACATATATACTGACAAGACTTAAAAATATACGGTTGCCCCAACACATACTGTAGCATGGAAAATATCGGGTGGGTTGAAGAAATTAGGTATACCGAAAGATAATGTCATATTTTCCAGTATATTATCTAATGCCACAGCATAAGTAGTTTAGAAGCCAATAAAGACTGTCTTTGCATTCAGCCACTGAGCATATAATTAATGACCAAATGTTAAAAGGGAGACGCATTTTGTGTTTCAATGCTTTGTCCAACATTGTTCGACATTAATAACTTTGCAAGGGCAACAATCCAAAACGTGTGAGGTTAAACATTTGTAACGTTTATGTTTATGATGTGACGGTTCAGAAATATCAAGTTCAGTTCGGATAAATCAAATATTATACGGAAAGTAATCCGACTCAATGTGAATTTTCTGAAACTCATGAGCACTTCGCTCTGGTTGGTTACTGTAGATCATTACACATGCGTTATTCAAGTCCATTAGAAATGTGTATTTAAAAAGAAAACATATCGAATATATATGCGCGCGTGTGTGTATGTGTAGTGTTCATAGTGGATACAAAATGTAGCATATATAGTTTTTTTTTTATCTCCTTATTAATCTGTTTTCTATATAATAAACACGTTCTGACTTATAACTGAATGACAAAGCTTCTAAATTATAAATGAATCCAGTGTTAAGAACCTGAAACGAATTCTTTGCAATTACCATAAACTGCAGCTATTGGCAGAACACTATTTAGTGGTAATAAAGATCTATGTATTGGAAATCTAAACTAATTGCATGAAAATCTACTATTTGCGCTGTTTGGATTCATATAAAGGTTTTCTTAACAGACTTATTGATAAATACATTATATATTAATATGCATTAGCCAATTATTGATAAGGCAATAAATTCTATTATAATAGTGGACAAAGTTTAAATAACTTATTCACACCTTATTTCAAAATGAAAACACTTCCAATGAAAAAAGAGAAAACTCCTCTTTTTTTTTCACTTTACAAATGTCCAAACTAATTAGATATATACCACGTTATTTCTTAGTCAGGGGAGAATTAACTGAGGTTTGCCTATTTCTGTCTCCTACATGGAAATTAAGGTGTACCGAGAACAAGAAGAAACAAACCATTTATTGTCCTGTTGTGGTAGACAATATCTCAACACCTAACGTCATTTTCGGAACGGTGACGTTGTGTGTTTCATTGTAGCATACCTGAGGGAAAATAAATTCATACGTTTTATAGGAATTGAGCAATACAAGACAAATACTCTTTATAAGTAGAGTACTAATACAACGCATAATATTATTTTGGAATTTATAGGGGATTACCTTGGCATTAGTAATTAAATTGTTCATATTTATTAGAATACCAGAGCTGTTAGAACTGGTAATGCAATGAGTCGCTATACGAAGCCACTTCAATTCCTCAGTTAACTTTCTGCACGACCCTCTTACACAGAACCCATTTCCGTTCTTTAATGTTTTTATAGTGATTTAAAAGCATATAATAACTTAAATGACTATCAGAAGAATATTGCTGACATCATAAGAATTTAGTAATTTCAATAAAACATGAAATAATTCTGTTGGGGAAGAGTGAATCTTGAGGCAGGTAAAGCTATAAATATTAGCATGAAAATATTGGGTTTAAAACATTTTGGATTCGAACCCGTATCTCCAGTATACATAGCAGGCGCTCTACCAATGTAGCAAACATTTTTAAATGGATAGAGTAATTGATGGGGTTACTTTGCCCCAATGTTAGCACGTATGGCATTTTTGCAGGAGGGGTGGGTTCGAGTCCAATGAAGGGATTCATCTACTTCGAAATTCCTTGTGCCAAAAATTAAATATAAAGAAATACATTTTTATTAAAATATTTTTATATTATATACCTTAAAATTTCTTTGACATAATTCACTAACACTATAGCCTTATGCTTTATATTTCTCATGACGATATGCAGATGAGAATTTCACTATCCACACAGATATGGTAGGTTAGCTATTTAAAGGCGGCGAGCTGCCAGAAACGTTAGCGCACCGGGCGAAATGCTTAGCAGAATTTCGCCTGCTGCTACGTTCTGAGTTCAAATTCCGCCGAGGTCGACTTTGCCTTTCATCCTTTCGGGGTCGATAAATTAAATACCAGTTTCGCACTGGAGTCGATATAATCGACTTAATCCGTTTGTCTTTCCTTGTTTGTCCCCTCTGTGTTTAGACCCTTGTGGATAGTAAAGAAATAGGTAGGTTAGCTATTTATCATAAATTTAGGACCCATAAGTTCACTCACTGTGACCCAAGGGAATAACAGTACTTAACTACTACTAATTTGGTCTGGCTGTCTATACCTGTAATACACGGTACACTCTGAATGCTGTGTTTGTACGGTATAACACATTCTGGTTTGTCCTTCCCCATAGTTAGCTGAACAATGATTCAATGTATGAAAGCCATGACTATCTCGTTACATTCAAGCAAAATTTATAAATTTATTACATAACAAAACGTAGTTTTTGTTTTACGAAGTGTTTTGTTACTATTTTTGCAAGCAGTTTCTCCACGTGTCGGCTTTCTTAATAGCCTGATTGTTCAGTGGTTTTGGTGGTCAGAAACAGTGTATTTAATGTTTAAGAGACCGTAACTTGGAGAGGAATGGTTCTCATCTAGGTTATTACAAAGAGATGAAAAACATCTAATTGGTTTCCCTGCAGCGCAATCTATTACGGCATTCACTTACACATGGAATATATATATATTCATTGATGCTGCGCGCTTAATTTTCCTGTTAATTGCTATCCATTTGAGTTTTAAAATCTTTCTTTAATTAACATGTATCTTTGGCTATATTTAGCCTAATTTTTTTCTTTTCTTATGATAGAGTTTGAATCACGTCTTCCCAAGTTTATCGTCACACGATTCATTAAATTAATGGCTGCTATATATACATACATACATACAAACATACATACACACACACACACACACACACACACATATATATATATATATATATAATATATATATATATATATATTATATATATATATATATATTATATATATATATTATATATATAGGCATTCTTTTACTGAAGTATAAATAGAGATGCTTTTGCTGCATGATTCAGAATATTTGAATAAATATGTTTCTTTCTAAAAACAGAGTGAAAGTATTTTAGAATTTATTTTACAACAAATTCTGAGCAATTCATTTCTAATACTTGTATGATCATTTGACTTCCACAATCAGTAGACAACCCTTCCTCAAATACACGCTGTTGTCTCAAATAAAGGATACAGTTATTTTAAGACTTTCAGTTTCCCAAATACCCACATAATGAGAAAGGTTATTATTTGAAGGTATTAGTCCACATTTCTGTTGGTCCATGCTCGATCAGAAGCTAGGAAACAAGAAAACAAAGTTCAGCTGCACACAACTAATGTTGGTGGGGGTAGGGCTCTTTCGATATACTGAAATCGGTTGCTCCTCTTTGTCGGTTAAGCGACCACGTGAGTAGTTCCTTTACTGTCACCGTTGGCGCTGCTGTTATTATTTAGCCACAGATCAAGCCTGTCCAGAAATGACGTAAACAAAATAATTTTCTGTTCGTTACAACACTGATTGTTCATTGTTACCAAGGACAATAGTCTACAAAGAATTCTTTTTCCACATTTTCAAACCGCAGTGTTTCATTTTGGAGAACTTTGGCTTCTCTATCTCTAACGATTCAACAACTACATGGAAACCTCCCTGTATAAAGTGCTTTTGAAACATATCACGCCTTGAAGGCAACAATAACACCGTGTTGTACGAAGAAGGTAGAAACATGAGACAGCGCTAATAGTGTAGACTGAATTATTATTTAAGTAATTTAAGTGGTATGAATAAATGTTCAAATACTAATTGGTTTGTGTCTGAAAGTGGTTTTAGGAAGTTCTTAACGAATTTTTTTCTCTCCAGAGAGTTTATGTTCCGTTTAATGTATGAGACACAAAACAAATGTGGACAAAACAATTAGAAATAGTTATTTCAATTAGGTTGTTCTTACTGAACAATAAATTTATAATGCTGGTTCACAAGATGACTTTAAAAATATGAAGTCAAACACTGCAAAGAGGGAAAGTCTACGAGGCTGGATGGCCAGGTACAAATAGCGGCCAGTTATTATACCTATGGCAGTACAGTTATTTTAAAATGGGGGACTTTAACGTGTCCTACGAGAAATAACTAGATAGCCATAGCTGGAACGCTATCATCTTAAGAAGGAAATATTGTACTACATAGACCTTGCAATGCATAGCGTCAGAATATGATCATAACGCTGATCAGATGTACGTTTTATCAACGCTGCGATGTGTCTTAATTTCTCCCGAATTCTATTTCAGTCGTATCTTAGACTTCGTATTCTAATGTTGGTTTCAAATTTTGGTACAAGGCCAGCAATTTCGGTGGGGTTGGGCTGAATTGATTATGTCGACCCCAGGGCCCACTTGTTTCATCGACCCTAAAAGGATGAGAAGCAGAATTTGGAGTGAGCAAGTAAAGATCGACGAAATGCCGCGACGCATGTCACCCGGCTTGCTACTGATTCTGCTCATGATTCCACGCTTTACTTGGTATTCTAATATTGAGACATGCAAACCTATCGATCTTGTTATAACTCAGATCGGCGAGCTCATAGGGAGATTTGAGAGGTTCGCAAATTTTGTAAAAATATTTGTAGCAATAAATCACAAGAAATACAATAATCAGGTACAGGGCGGCGATCTGGCAGAACTGTTAGTACGCCGGTTGTGAGTTCAAATTCCACCGTGGTTGACTTTGCCTTTCATCCTTTCGTGGTCGATAAAATAAATATCAGATAAGTACTGGGGCCGATGTAATCGACTTACATCCCCCACCCACGAAATTGCTGGGCTTATGCCAAAATTTGAAATTTGAAATCAACTTAATAATCAGGTACATGACATAGTTGTGAATTTATTATAAATAACAAAACTCACCCTGGCTTTCTACCATTTTTAATACCAAAAGGCTAAGACTGTCATTTGAGAGAACGGTTACTTTCATATCTTTATGTACGGGACAGTATGACATTTAATATTTGCTCGGGAATCTCGAGGTGTATTCATACTTCCCACAAAGCCTGCCGACATACAGAGTCAAAAGCTTTTGTAAAGTCAATAAATGCCACACAGAGGTCTTTATCATGCTCCGGGGCCTTCTTAACTTGTCGCAAACTGAATATCATACCCACTGTACCTCGACCTGACCTAAACTGTCACTGATCCTCTGGACAGACATAACCGACTAGGTTAGCGTTAATTCTATTTAAGATTAATCTAGAGAGGGCTTTTCCTACAACAGAGAGCAGCGATGTGCCATGACGATC
The DNA here is from genome assembly GCF_006345805.1 of Octopus sinensis. Lineage (NCBI taxonomy): Eukaryota > Metazoa > Mollusca > Cephalopoda > Octopoda > Octopodidae > Octopus > Octopus sinensis. Next base: position 57,976,564 of record NC_043013.1, read on the forward strand.
GTTACATGCACAGCTATTTCCTTTTTACTTATATAGATGTACAATCGATGAATCATTAAATTGTTGAGGGACAGTTCCTACTTGCTACATTTGGATTAGAAGCTCTGTCGATTTATCTATCAAAATATTTACGTCACATTGAAAAGAATCTCCCGGAATACCATCCTTTCTTGGATCTGTCCGATTTGTCAATTGTTCTATAGCCGCTTTCACCGCTTCCAAACATGCATTCAATGCAAGGTACTAGATTAAGGTCTTCAACTTAGTTCATGTCAACATTTGAATCTCAATTGAGGACATCTTTAAAATGTTCTGCCCGTTTCACAATGTCAATACGTCAGTGAGAAGATTCTCTTCCTTAGAAAGAACTGGACAGTACCCGTCTTTATGTGGGCCACATACTCTTTTCAAATTTTGATAGGGACCTTTCAAGTCAGGTTTGTCAGAACTTTAGCCTTTTGCTTCCATGTTTACTTCTCAATAACCGTGCTATAAGCGGTTTTGCTTTTAGGGGGAATTTTTCGGTCTTAAACTCAAGTTCAAGCCCTCCAGTGACGTTCTGTTTTGTTGATTAATGTGTTTATTTTCATTCTCAGATAATTTGACCTTCGTTATAATCAGAACTTTTATTCAAATTAGAAAAATTCAACTAAATTTTACAATTATTCTGATGTATGCCTTAGTTTACATAGTTGAGAACAAAATAAAATAAAATAGAACATAAGAAAAACACCAACGATAAAGGGGTTGTTCTTATTACGTAAAAGAAAAACGACCAAAACAAACAAGGGGCTGAAATGAATCTGTAAAATTCATAGGACTACTTTATCGGATTCAAATTTTCGCACAAGGCCTGAAATTTCGACAAAGGCAGTTCTCAACTGGTACTTATTTTATCGACCCCGAGAAGATACAATACCGAGGTGACCTTGGCAGAATTTCAACTCAGAACACGCAGACAAATGAAATACTGCTAGAACATTTGGCCCAGCAATGAGCTAACGATTCAGCCAGCGCGCCATCTTTACGCTATACAACTCTTGTCTTATTCTGTTTTTAAAGAGACAGTTGAGACACACTGCGAAGTTGCAGCCAAACAGCAATCGTCAACAGCACACACACACACACACATACACACACACACACACGTGTGTGTGTGTGTGTGTGTATGAGCGTGAATGCGTGTGTGTTTGGTGATTTATATGAAAATGGAGTGGCACAATCCAGAGTAGAAGCTGAATGAAGTTGAAGTCGATACAATGCTGATTCAAAACCGCAGAGTTAATCACAGAGATTCTCTCTCATGGACGTTTTTGTTATTTATCGTTTCCTTTGTCATTTGACTCTAATTTACACTTCTTACATTTTTCGAAAGCACACGTTTTCATTTATTATCCATATGTGTGTGTGTGTGCGCGCGCGAACGCATGTGTACATTTGTATGTGTGTGTGTGTATGCGTGTGTGAGAGGTGAGAGAGAAAGAGGACTCATAGTTGAGTGCCAGAATAACACCTTATTTAATCAAAGTCTCGAATATAAAAATTATTTATTTGGGAAATACATTTCTGCCTATATAGGGAACGGTATTAACAATGAGAATAGTCAATGCAGACGTATGTAAGAAAAATGTATGTCCAGAATATGAACTCACCCATAACTGCACTGTAATGAGGGAAGCGAGTTGTATGGTAGCTGCTACCATCAGGGATCAGACAATAATCGGTCTTGGAGTTGTTATTAGCCAGATTAGAAAACAAAAAAAGCACTTCATTATTCCATTGCACGTGGTAGTGAGTGCGACAGAGGAATTAGAGATATACACGTACGTTTTCTCTAAGAAATGTCTGGTCAGAGCGTACACCGTCATCATTCTATTGCTTTGTTCAGGAAGTTGTTGAGAAATGTAAGAACCACGATGGAAGGAAATGAAAGCCACGAAAGATGCTGTGCCAAACCCCGCAGATTCTATAAGCATTGCGATAATACCAGTGAAATATCGCAACCATCATATCTTAATGATACCGAGTTAATCCTAAGATAATACAAGCAAAATATTCTATTTCGGATGATGGATCCGAGTACATGATTGATGAATATCATAACATTGAACTCTCTACAGAAGAGGGTTCGTGATTCAAAAACAGTTTGGGACTTCACAGCCCAGATATGTTCAGTTGTGGAGCACCAATTTAGCAGCTGATGATCGTAACGGAAGATGGTTCGACATTAGGAAGCCTCATCCTGTCATCCTAGGTGTCAGCATTTTAGTATTGTATTGCTCTTATTTTTGTTTCTTTTGTATCTGTTTTTTAACGAGTGCACTACCCTTCTACAAAGAAACCTGCAATGCGGCTTTCACATTCCACATCACCCGACCAATTTCCGCTTTGGCATATATACGTATTTAAGAGTAGAATATATGTGGGGGGGGAGATAGGGGAAATAGATATTTAGATGGAAGGAGTTATATTTTATCACTTACAAATAATATAGCCAAACGGAAAATGATTTCGAAATGATACTTCACAAATATTTCTAAAGTTCTTTGAAGTCTGCCCTCTATATTGTATCTGTGTTTAAGTATGTTTCAATGTATATGGAGGTATACACTGGAGGTCGAATTTTGTTTCGATCATCCAACATCGAATTGATATTTGTAGCAAATGCGAAATTAGTTTATCTTCCCCTTGAAAACCCAACAATCTGTGGCTATTTTGCCAGTTTTTTTTTTTTATCTTTTCAATAATCATGGTTAATGTTGCGTATGTTTAAATTCTTGAATAAGCCGGTTTGATTGTCAGAAATTCTCTTTAAAGCACCGTCATCTGTTGAGCTTAAAGATAAAAAAATAATAATTTAATTAGCTTTTTGTAATTTAAAAAATAAATATTTATACTTATCACCCACTCATACACATACAAACACGCTCACACTCACACATCGTATTTATCATCGTTCTACTCATGCACACACAAAAGATATGGGATGGGGGTTAAAAAAAAAGGGAACGAAACATTGGAAATAGGATCCTTAAATTCCTAAACTCACTGAAAATGATGATACAAATACGACAGCAACAAATGGCAATAACAGTGATGTTGATGATTGGGATAGTAATAATGATGATGATAATGATGGTGGTGATGGCGGCAGGGGTGGTGGGTTCGGCTGGGATGAGGAAAAGGAGAAAGAAGTGAATAGTGATGGTGTTGGGGTGGTGATGGTAACAGTGCTGATCCACTACTATTATTACTGTTTTCACACACAGTACGAAAAAATGCACCCATTTTGCACTGTAAGATTTGCACGCCATCAAAGCTGACCCGGTGTTCCTCTTTTTTTATTGTGAGTTATTTACGCTCTGTTGCCCATACATTTATGTGCGGGTGAATGTGTGTCTCTGTGGCACTGTGTGTGTATTTTTGTGTGCCTGTGCTTTTGTGTATGCATTAGTTTTGAACGACCAGTTACAGAAGTTACTCAGGGCCTCGAGTAATAAATATTAAATTGTCTACATGGATACCACGTTGAAAATTCCTTTTCTCCAGCGTCAAATCACAAATGCATTTTTCTTTTTTCCGCTTTTCTTCATTATGTTTTAGACTAGATGGAAGGCAGTATTCATTTGCTCTTGCACGATCTCCGAAACAGATGGGAGAAATGTTTTCAACGGAATGAACTCTCGTTTTAGGTTCACAATTGACTCGGTGTTAAACCAGGTGGCGTGTATATATATATATATATATATATATATAAGTGATGTCGACTATGGTAAGCATTTAATCTCAGAACTGAAAGAACAACAATCACTGCAAGTGAGTTCTATATTTTCCCATCCAGGAGCCGTAAAAGGATGGAAGCATAGAGCTGTTCTGGGCCGGATTTGAACTCAGTGTACTAGAACGAAAACAATACAAACTTTCTCCGACTGTCGAACGCCACCTATTCCTTATACAATAAGTCACTAATGTGTGTGTGTGTGTGTGGTGTGTGTGTGTGTGTGTGTGTGTGTGTGTGTGTTTTATCTTCTACCTGTTTCAATCATTTGACTACGGCCATGCTGGGGCACCGCCTTGAAGAATTTTAGTTGAACAAATCGAAGCTAGTATTTCATTGTAAAGCCCGAGACATATTCTCTCTGTCTCTTTCTCTGAAACGCTAAGTTACGTCAATACACTAAAACTATTTGTCGAGAGATGATGGGAGAGAAACACACACGCACATATGTATATACAACCTGCTTCTTTCTGCTTCCGTCTACCGAATCCATTCCCAAGGCTTTGACTGCTCGAGGCTATACTAGAAGACATTTTCCCAAGGTGCCACACGGTGACACTAAATCCGAAACCATGTCTGTGCCTATCTGATATATACCAGAATAAGCATATGAATGTGAAACAAAGTGGATAGAATAATACCGGATAGAGAAAAATGTGCTTTCTTAACCTCAGTAAAAGGTTTTGGGATGCTTTTTCAGCTTTATTAATACAGTGTGTGTATACATATGTGTGTGTGCGTTCGTGTATGTGTAACTGAAGAAGTTTAAGTCAACAAGTGGGAGAACAGTTGGACAGTTCTTAATCACGACAGCTGTTTCGACGCAACGTAGTTCTCCAGGAATACAGATATTTGATTATGCAACTGTTTGTTTGCATATTTAGATTTAGTTGTGTTTCATCATGTGATATACGAGTGTTGTCTCTGTCAGTTTAAAATCGTCGACTGCAACTAACGGAAACAACACACGCATATTACCTGAGGAAACACAACTAGATCTCATTACGCAAAGAGTTGCATAATCAAATACAAGTATTCTTGGAGGACTACGTTGCCTTGAAATAATTGTAGCGAGGAAAAAACAACTCTGCAAATGTACACCTTGTTGGCTGCAGTTTCTTCAATTTAATACTCACAGACGACGAATGTCCAAACTTAAACTTGGAAGTATATAATAACACTAGTGATAGTGCTGGGTAATTCTGAGTGTGGCCGAGCTTTATACTGTACTCTACCACGTTCCTAACGGAATATATCATAACCACACACACACACACACACACATACACACACACACATATATACATACATACATATATATACATATATATATATATATACACATACATGTATATATATATATATACATACATACATACATATACATATATATACACATACATGTATATCTATATATATATACACACATACGTGTATGTATATATATATATATACATACATACATACATACATACATATATGTACATACAAACATACATATATGTATACAGAGATATATATGCATACACACAAACACACGCACACAGATACACACACACACACACACACACACACATGAAGTAGGAAACTGAGGAAAAGAAAGTCTTCAAAGGGGTGTGTTAAACATCCAATTCGAAACAATTTGTTGGCCTTTTGTGGTTTTTATGATTATTTATGTTATATATTATATTCATGGTATTTAATGTAATATTGTAATATAGATAAATTATTGGATTGTCAAATGAATATCTCTATATTTAATATATATATATAATATATATATATATATATATATATATATATATATATATATTTAATATATAATATATTATATATATAATATATATATATATATATATATATATATATATATAATATATATATATATATATATATATATAATATATATATATATATATGAAGGAAGGTTTGAAAATGCAATCTTGAAAGATGTTTATTCACTTGACCGGTTTCACTTTTTTAGAAAAAGATTGTCAAAAGTAAAATGTAAAAGATTTGTAAAAGCTTTGTTGTGTTAAGTACTGGTTGTCTCAACATATTACAATACATATATACATTCTTTGATAATGATAAGAATAAGTTAAAAACAGTTTACAGGAACAATCTTGAGAAAATATTAAAAAGTTCGTTAAAAATATTAGGATTTCATTAAAAATCATGTTTGTATGGAAGTATCTACATATATATATATACACAGAAAATTATAATTTCAAAAATTGTTTCTGTATTCGATACAAACTTGGAGAGCTTGTTTCTCTCTTATTTTTGTGATTGTCTTTCTTTGTATTCATGCTATACCCTTTTAACATGAATGGAAGTTTGAATATTAGTTTATGAATACCGGCAAAAAATACTTTTAAAACAGAATTCTTCAACAATGGCATTGTTGAACCATGATAAGTACACTACGAAATCTGAAGAGCAGCGTACATTGCATGCATTTAAACACGTTTTGAATTAATTGTATCGCAGTTCCTTATGAATTGGACGTCTTCCTTCTCTACAACAGTATCAGTGAACATCGTTTTACCTTGTTCATCATCTTCTACACAGAAGCTACCGATTTGAGAAGTAATTTGAGCATTTTAATAGGTCTCGCGCTCATGCAGATCTCCCTCGTAAATCCGAACGAGAGTGTAGTTTATTTCTGTTTCGGACACAAAATTGTTATCTCTAAGATATCTCTGTATTAAACAAATACGAAACTTACTCTTGAAAGATGATCTTTTGCTTGCTACTTAAATCTTAACAAAACTTTGCATTTAGTCTGGTATAAAGAACGCACTTGAAAATACCTCTAAAATGGACTTTCTCTATCTTCAATATAATCTTTGACCCAGTTTTCTCTGTTCAGCTCAATTCACATGTTTTACAGGACAATATCCTACAACAAACCCTTCTGTTATTCATTTTGGTTAAATGCTGACAGTCTCAGCAGTTGTTGGCCAACTCCAGCTTCTACCAAAATTAATTCCCTTTGAACTCTTTGAGGAAAGTGAAGTGCGTCAATGAAATCAATCTTATTAGTTCTTTCTCCCCAAATACTCCACAAAAGGAAAGTCCTTATCCAAATTATCTGACTCTTCCGTCGTAGCCACATTATAAGCAAAATGTACAACTTAACACACATTCACTCAATTGGTTTCAAATTCTGGTACAGGGCTATTAATTTCATATGTTGGGGATAAGTCGATCACATTAACCCCCAGTTTTCAACTACTACTTGATTTATCGGCACCGAAATGTAAAGTCACCCTCGGAGGAATTAAAACTCAGAACGCAAGGACAGAGGAAAGGCTGTTAAACATTTTGCGCAACTTGCTAACAATTCTGCTAGCTCGCCATCTTAGACAAACCATCAACGCCTAGTTTTGATTTTATAGTTCAGCAAATTTTCAGTTTTGTACCATTAGTAGAAAGGGTACTTCAGCAATTTATGTTCGTCTTGACCCTCAAAGCAACATAAACCCCACTGCCTGTCAAAAAGTTCTTTCGTCTCCCCAAATGAAAGAGAGTCTTCTGGTGTGTTGCTAAATATGTATCTACCAATGTGAGAACCTTCTTATTAAACAAAATGTCTCTGTAAGCAATACTACTGGTGAAATAGGCTCATATTTTCTATCGTTTTTCTTATTGATTTGATGAAGCTACAAATCTCTCCAAATCTTGCCTGCTACCAAACATCTGTCTATACTGACATAAACAGAATAGTCAAATATACACTCTAACGTGTTATGCGAAATTCGTTTATTAACTGTGAAAAGATAAAACATGAACAAGGCTGCTGATAGAATTTGAACCCAGAAACTGGAAGAATGGAATAAAATTATAATTGACATTCCCGTCAACAATCCACATCCTCTGGCGTGTTATGTCATTCACATTATCACATATATAAAACCACACACAACCACACACATTTGCGTCAACAACCTACAATCTTTTGAATGTAATGTTATTCACATAAACATGTACACACAAACACACACACACACACACACACACACACACACATATGGCCATGTTTTTGAAATATTTAGTAAAATTTCACCTCGTGATTAATGGTACAAATAAAATGGTACAACAAAGAAAAATAAGCTGTACTTGCTTTTGATAGACATTTTCAAAATATAATTATAGTGAAATTAATCTACAGTATGTGTCCATTTTGTTGTTGCTTTGAGTTTTAAAAGGAAAATAGCTTATTTCCATTATCTTTCATCCTCTTTTAAATGTGATATATGGTTATTTATACATCCCTTCAAGTTCTGGAGTTCATCAATTTACATTTCATGGATAATGTTCATTATAATGAATTTAAACCTTCTATGATAATTGTTGGCGTTATTTTAGGTTGCCTTTGTTTTTCAGATTTTCCGAAAGATATAAATCCATAAATAATAATATTTACAATAATGCTATGTTGTTGTTGTTGCTTTTGTGCGTTGTATGATAACTAACTCCAAGCTTTGAGAGGACATCTGATATGAAATGCAATGAATTCAAGGATTTACTGTAATAAATTCCCTTTCCAAGAAGTACACCATTTGAAGTGTCTGGCGAAAAACGTTTTCTAAAAATTAAAACAAAACAAAATACAAAATTGTCTGAATCTGTACCCCGGGGAGGGAGAGAAAATGGGTGAACGCAAGGTCTAATTTGCATACATTAGCACTAACGTAGTTTTATGGGTAAACTAAGTGAAATTGAGGTTCAAACACATTTCAAACCCATTAAATGGTTCATCAGAGAAATTAAAGTCTGTGATAAAGCACAAATAATGAAACAAAGTGGAATTAGAATATTTTTGTTTGATCTGGGAATTCATAATTGACTAATGCATCTAAAAGCATATTTCCCCGGCAATGGCCAAGTTCTCAGTCAAACGCAGAGAAAAATTATTACTTTGTGAAATGAAAGGATATCACTTATAATGCCTTTGCTATTTCTCTCTCTCTCTCTCTCTCTCTCTCTCTCTCTCTCTCTCTCTCTCTCTCTTTCAATATGACAAATACCTAACAAATAAACTAATATTTATTGATGCAAATTTATTTTCAATATATTCTCTGAAGATTTAATTTAATATAAAAATTAGGTATAAAGTCTATATTTATTTATTCACATGAAAGTAACAGCTAAAATATTTTATCGCCTGTTGTGAAATGACATAATTGGGGCAAGGCATACATTTCATTGAGGTTCCGTTTGTTTCACGCAGGAAATATAGAAACATTTTCTTTGAATGTATTGTGTATGATTGATTGACAAACAAATTAATAATTCTAAAGTTTCAATTTACAAAATAAAGCAACAGTTGCTGCTACTTTAGTTTTCTCTATCAAGGTTCTTTGGTTTCCAGTGAATCTCTTTTATCTGAAGTTCTCACAACCGTAATGCTTTAGTACGGCCGAGTTGATGGGTAAGAGTGAGCATTTTGACAAAACGCTGTATTTATTTTTCATTATGACTTTCTTTAAATTTATGCATCGTTGCCTGTTGTGTTTGGCTTTCTACCCTTACTCAGAGCATATAAAATAATTACCAATAATTTACTCTGAATTAAGAGAATGCATAACTATTGATATTATGTGCAACCAAGGCGGTATTTCACATCTTAACCATCGCATTCTTGATAAATTTATTGAGCCTTCACAAACTATGTCAGATTAGATGTAATAAGCTATAAGGACTGGAAGTATATTTCACTGGCTTTTGAAGTTCGATTTCTTCTACAGAATATAAAATGGCTTCCTGTCTAATTTGAAATATACTGCTTTTCTCTAAACAGAAATCGGTGATCAGGTGTTATTCCGTGGAGTTTTGTGATTAGGAACATTTTCATTTCAATATGTGACAACGTGTGTTACGTTGGCGATTTTCTTTCTCCGCCTTCCCTTCTTTGGACTTTTTCTATGTTTCTGACGGAGAGCTCCGCTCGAAACGGGAAGTCCTCTTTCTTTTCTTTCTTTTCCTGAGTGTCCAATAACACTGTACTTATTCCACGTCTTCGTGCTGTTGTTTTTTCTTGCTTGTTTATATATATATATATATATATATATATATATATATATATATATATATATATATATATGCGTAGCAATGTGGTAAGAGGTTTGCTTCCCAACTACATTGTCCCGGGTTCAGTGCTACTGCGAGGCACGTTCGGTCGACCAAAGCCTTGTAAGTGGATTTGGTAAACGGAAACAGAAAAAAAGCCAATATTATATATATATATATATGTGTGTGTGTGTGTGAGTGTGTGTGTCCTCACCATCGTTTGACAACCGATGTTGGTGTGTTTACATTCCCGTAACGTAACGACTCGGCAAAAGACACTGTTACAATAATAAGTATTAGGCTTACAAATAATAAATCCAGGGTTTGATTTCTTCGGCTGAGGGTGGTACTCCAGCATGGCCGTAGCGAGATGACTGAAACAAATAAAAGAATAAAAATTACACACGTACACTCACGAGAAGAACAGTTGTACAGTAGAAGCAGGGGTTTTAATACCTTTACGGAATGCGTGTTACAAGCAACCTATTCTTGCATTGGCGCTCTCTAGGGATATTTCGTATCACAACGTATACACTTGACATTATTTCATATCAGCGATCGTCTCTCACAGGCATCGCAGGAAGCTGCAAGTTATCAGATACGTTGCGTATATGTCGTGATTTTGGCTGTAGTTTAGTGAAATGGCTTTATTTCATCGGTAAATTCCTGAGATATTAAACAGGAAAACTGCTCGTATAAACTTCCGTTATGTATAGGTATACTTTTATGTTGTTATATGGTTATATATCAAATAGGTGCTACGTGTATATATATATATATATAATACACATACATATATATATATACGCATATATACATACATATGTGTGTATATGTATATACATACATTTACATATGTGCATATATATATATGCATGTATATATGTGCCTGTGTATGTGTGCGTGTGTGTATGCAACTATGTAAATAATGCATACAGACACAGTTACGTGCCTAAAAACAGACATCGTTTATTTGTGACCATCGTATAAGTTTGAAAGCCAATATATTATAATTTTGTTGTGTAGGGAGGTTTTAATGGAATTAGTTGCTTGACAAATGGGTCTCTGGCTCTTTTGTGTGATCGAAATATTTCATAAATCTTTGAAAATTGCAAACTATCTGACGGAGTAGAATAACTTATTGAAAACAAGATGAAAAAATATTTCATCACCGACAAATATTTCCAGATATTCTTATTGTCTTTTTTTGTTACAATTTGATATATATTCCATTGATATAATGTACACAAATACACACACAATTACACACACGTACACACATACATTCACATACACATACTCAATACTATATAAATATATATTCACTACGACTACCTTCAGTAATTTTAAGTGTAAATATTTCGTACGTTTATTAGGATATGTCTACCTCCTGCATCCACGGCAAGTTTATTGAAGTAACCTTCTCGGCCCATCAAATTTAAGGTTTACTCTCTCTTTTCGTTTACTTTTTTCATATATATATATATATATATATTGGAATATATATATATATATATATATATATATATATATATATATATATATATATATGCGTGTGTGTATATACTTGCTTATACACATATGTGTATACTTATACGTACGTGTATCATATATCTTTATAAAAGTATACGCATATATCATACATTTATACACACACCCTCGCGCGGGTACGCACACACACATATATAACGCCCAGACATATACATATGTACACATTTACAAGATAAATGACTTTGTATTAAACATCACGAACTACAGAATTATGTCTCAAGATACTTGGCATGCTTCCGCATTTTTGAAAATAATTCCGAAAATGTTATCGCAAACCAAATATGCATATTTCTTGTACAAGGTAAAATGTCCCGTGTTTTTTGTACGATGATAGAAATTTTTGGAAACTAATTATAAATTTGTTAGGTGCACATGTGTCGTCACGATTATACAAATGTGTGTATGTGTGAGTGTTCATTGGTGTGTAACCAGTATAAGAAACTTAGTTTAAATCTGTTAGTAAATGAAGCATAAGTACATTGTTAGGTCTAAGGGAAAGAACCCTTGAAAAACATATATTGTAAATGAAAACAGTGCAACTCAAAACAGGAGAAACGAAATCGTTCCCGAAGTTAATGAGAGTAACAGCTATTGCTATTTCGCGGCTGTTTACTGGCACACATTCAGTAAGTATGTTGCATTGATAATGTTTACATTAATATGGCGCTCTAAAGCAAAATTTGAATCTTGGTGCATTGTACAAGCACCTCTCTCTACAAATGCCTGTTGCTGCAGAACCGAATTGTTCATGTTAAAGTAGATGATTTATTTTTGTTTTCAATTGTTTCTTTGTGAGACATTTGCAGATTATACATGAATAGGCAGAAGTAGTAAATATGTTTGGCAGGTTTGCTTATTGCAAACACAGTAACATCAATACCGACAACAACAGCAACCACAGCAACATCTACAACAACCTTATATCGTTTATCAATATGTCGCCTGTTAATCGATGTATTTACAGTACAGCTGCATGACTTGTATTTCATGTATGTTTATGTTTAATATGATTGTATTGTAGTGAAAACCTAACAGCAACCCGATGACTTATTCGTTATGGTAATCGCAGCTTACAGTCGTCTCAGAGTTGATTTGCTAAGAGATCTCTAAAGCAGTTCTTTGATTCCTTATATTTGCATTTACTATACATACAAAAGACAAGATTCAGTATCCTTAGAAGACAACTTACGAATTACATTAATTCTTTCTCCCTTCCTTCAATACGCTTTCATCTCCTTCGCTACTAATATATGTATTTATATATAAGGGGATCCTTATTAACATCTTCGTTCAACTACATTTATTTATTTATTCATATATATACATATATACATATATATACATATATATATATATATATATATATATATATATATATATATATATATATATATATATATATATATATATGTAGTCAATTCAAGTACAATTCAAATAAACGAACAAAAAACAAAACAGACGAACGGCAGGCTGTGCACAAGAGCTATATTAGCTTGACGCTCGATGAAAGGAGACGGTTTAATATTTTGAGCATAGCTCTCCGACGGAAAGGAGAAAGAGAAAAATCCAACGGCACATGCGTATTTACATTGTTGAAGTGACCATACACACACACGTCCATTTATATAGAGAGAACTAGCCTAAGGTGACCCGCTCTACGCGCGGGTAAGAGTGTGGTTGTTACTTTCTGTTGCTTCCTTTCTGTTTTTTATCACCACATTCTCCCTCTTTGTTTCTCTCTCCTTTCTCTCTCACTTTCCCACTCTCTTACTCTTCCTTTCTCTCGGACTCTCCCTCGCTTTCTCTTACTCTCTATCTTTCTCTATCTCTCTCTCTCCCATTTATAAACAACAAAAGATCTTGAGTAAGTTGAGAAAGGGAAATATTTGGAAAGATCAATCATAAATATCAGGCAGTGACAATGGAAAGGTCTGCTTCAAGGCAGACAGCAAAATACTAACATTTAAAAGGGACAGACGAACGTGCGAGCTGAATAAAAATAATAAAATATTGGAAACCAAAGTTTGAAGGGATAGAATCTGAGGATAGTAGAGTCACCATGGCTGGCATTTCTTAACGACGGACAGCAACGTAGTGGCAGTTTTACGGCTGGCGTAAAATTTTGAACTTGATGTAAAATAAAATTCCTAAACACCAAGTTTTGAAGTGATTCTTTCTCACGACAGTAGACTCACCGTGGCAAGCATTCAAAACTTCTTCATCATGGACGGCAACACATTGACGCAAATTTTTTAGCTTGTAACAGAGAATTTCTAAACACCCGCTCCTGTAAATTTTTATCCTCTTCCAGCCCCATTTAGACCCCTTTTCACATTTTGGTTAATATAACCCGATTTCATCCGGGTCTACTCGGGCCGCATTTTATAAGATGAGGAATTTTGTCCTACAGGTCACGCCTTTCATTTGAGGAAAAAAATATTTGCTATGCAAATTCGCCAGCACTTTTAACATAGGTGCGCATATTTTCAGCTGAACCGACCACATAATGCACACATAATATATATAAATATTTGTTGTGCAAGATTTTTTATGTGAAGTCGTGTGTTGAAACAGATATTCTTATATTTCGGAATGGTCATTTTGCCAGTTTAGCCAATAAAAACACACGCTCTATATATTTGGTGTTATTTTGCTTCAGTGTTATTTATTTTTTACATTAATCTTAATCTTATTTCGGCCAGAGTTCTTTCGTCACACTCCTGTGACCGCATCAGTGGTCCTTTGTTTTCCTCTTTCTTATTTGTGTCTCTACTTACTAACCGACAGCCATTTTGTATTTCTATTGTATGTCTTCATTTGCGCATGCTTATATCTCTATGTGCGTCTATGTTTATTTAGTGTGTGTATGTGGGGGGATGCTTGTAATATTTGTATCTTCTGTTTATATACGTTCATGTAATTTATATTTTGTTTTTGTTGTTGTTTTTTTTGTTTATTCTTATTTTGTTCATGTGTTTACATCCACTTATTATTATCATTACATATGCTTGTATGTATGTATGTATGTATAACAACAATACTAGTAATAATAATAATAAATCGAATCGAAAAAGAATTAAATTTAAAAAATATATATATATAGTTATTTATTTCTATTTGTTTATTTATCTGTGTATTTATTATGTGTTCGGGATCCTCTATCGTCATATGTTGTGGTGTGTGCTATTGCTCCATTCTAGTTTTCTATTTCGATGCCCCCATTGGCGGCGTTACACTTATCTGGCTTATAAATAACGCTTATAAATAATACCTGCACCCATAGCCCTTGGTAATAAATTCTGAAATAGCCTTTAAGATAATTACGATTAACCACTGCAAGGGAATTACTCCTGTGAGATAAACGGGGCTTTGTTTTTGACGACGGGGGGGTTTCTTTGACAAGGCATTGTTAGACGAACACACGCACACATAAAACATAAAATATTTTTCTGCCACCCAACGGTTTTTACTGCGGTAGCCATTGTGTAGAGCTGTTTAACAACTGACAGCCGAGCGATCAAACGCACACACGTACACAAAAAATGTTTTCTACCCCTTGACGGAGTTCTCAGCACTGACCAGAAAATAGCGCTTCTTGCCAACCTGCGCCAGCACACATATATAGAACAGTAAACACACACATGTCTCTAAGTAGATTTTTTCTCGCCCCTTATAATACATCCAATATTCTTTAAATAGTCAGAACTTTATTCTCGGTCACAAAGAACATCTACACACCCTCACCCACAGGAATGACCGCTGCCTGACCCGTTAAAATCAACCACCGGTTCTCAACATACACTGATAAACAGTTTTGCCATGGGCTCTTAGGAGCCTAGTTCGATTTGTTTTGCTCCGCCTCTGTTCTGTTTTTGTTTTTTCCAACGGATTTCCTATTTCTTCCTGAAGAGAAAGACACAATATGGTCTCATTATTCAATCGGATTTTGGTAAATTGTGCCTTTCGAAACACGTGTAGAATGAAATAAAACGATTTCTGTTCAATCTTCGTTCAGCTCCATTTCTTCAATTCACCAATAATATTAAAATTCAATTATCCGCACCAACGCACGGTTGCAACACCATATGGTTGTACCTCCAACCGTGCTGTCTTCTGCAGTGATATTTGCTACCAAGGTATCGGTTAAAATTTTTGATTAATCTGCTACAAGATTATTCATCTTTCTATTTCACATAATATATATATATATAATATATATATATATATATGTACATATATACGCATTATATATATATATATATATTATATATATATATTTCGTTCATTTATTAGGATATGTCTACCTCCTGCATCCACAGCAAGTTTATTGAAGTAACCTTCTCGGCCTAATATAACCCGATTTCATTCCCACTCTCTTACTCTTGTGTTATCATCGGATCAGCTGCACCTTATCTAAATAATAGAGCAGGATGCCAACTATGTTGTGTGGAACTCCTGAATATCTTGAAATTCAAGGAGAAACACAATCTTATTAACAAAAGGTCAGAGTTCAAGCCATCTTGTATACACAAACTTATTAATACTTTCAAATACTACAAAACTTAGGCTATTATTCCAACTCCCCCATGCAATTTCCTCCCACCCAAGTGCAACCTGTCGGCTCCAGCGCATCCCGTTTTCCTATATATATTTTTTCCTATATATACACACATTTTGTCTCCCATATATGTTTTTTCCTATATATTTCTTCTCCTACACCTACATTCTTCCTATCTAGATTTTTTGTTTCCCTATATCTATGCCTTTTTCCATTTCTAACTCTGATGTTGAGCGCACACCACCAAACCCCGCGTCCCACCCTTCCAATTTCCAGTTCCCCCCGCCCGCTCCTACGTGGTCACCTTTAGCACACACCTTTAACTTTACATTTTCAACTACCTTTTATTTTTACCTTCATCTCATGTTAAGCCTCACCCGACTACATTCTTATTTTATTTTATCCTATTTTATTTTACTTTACTTTTATTCTTATTTTTATTTTCATTCTTTATTTTAATTTTTATAGTTTCTATAATTTTATATTTTATTTCTAATTTTTATACTTTATTTCTTATTTTTATTTCTAATTCTTATTCTTACCCTTATTCTTACTCCTATTTTTACCCCTATTTTATCACTTTATATCTCTATATAGGTCTGTTTTTAGCTTTTTTCTTATTTACTTATCTATGTATCCGCTTTATGATTATACGTGTGTCTGTGTATGTATGTATATGTATACATGTGTATGCGTGTGTATGAGTAAATACCTGTGTCTAGATGTGTACCCCCCCGTTATACTTCTTTAATAATTTTTTTACATGCTTTTGTAGATTTCTTATATACATATTTTTATACATCTTTTAATATCTTATATCTATACCTATATGTGTGTGTGTCTGTGTATGTGTATGTAAGTGTATGTGTACACGCACGTATAGACACACAGATGTGTGTGCGCGTGCGTGTAGACACGTGTGCGTGGGTCCGTTTCTTTACGTGGGTTTGCAGATTTCTTATATACATTTTTTATACATCTCTTAATATCTTATATCTATACCTATATGTGTGGGTGTCTGTGTATGCGTATCAAAGTGTATGCGCACACGCACGTATGGACACACAGATGTGTGTGTGTGTGCGTGCGGATACGTGTGTATGGGTCCGTGTGTGTGTATGTATGCGTGTATGCATGCACACGTGGGTGTGCATGTATGCACACATATATATATGTGCGTGAGCAGGTATGGGCGTGTGTATATTTGTGTGTATGCATATGTGTATATATGCATATGTATATATGTGCATATATATGTATGCATATATGTGTGTGTATATGTATATGCGTATGTGTGTGTGTATATATATATGTACATGTATATTGTCCGTGTATATATATACATATTCTGTTGTGTGTATATATATATGCGTATGTGCGCGCGTGTTTATGTGTATACATATTCCTGCCCACACGCATAGGGATTCACTTCGTCTTGTGCATGCGTGTAAGTGCGAGTGTGCCTATATGAACGCATGAGAGTGTATGTACGTACGCGTGCGCATCGGTTCGTGTACCCAACTACATGCGCCTTTTTCCATATATATCTGTATATGTTTACACGTGAGTACGTATGTATGCTTGTATGCGTATATGTGCGCGTATATATGGGTGTATGTATCCATGCGGGTGCGTATGTACACGATGACCATTTAATACGTTACGAAGAACTAGATAAGCTGCTCAACAACTCTAATTTACAATACACTAGGTCCCCAGACGCCCCGATTGATTTATGACACCCAAGACTTCTACAACCAGAATTTGTCATTTTCCTGACCACCATGTTTGGTCCGTAACTACTATATATCCCTTATCCTTATATTCTTTTACACTTTTTATTTTTATTTTTATAACTTTATACCTTTATATTCATTTATATTTTTTTATATTTTTTATATCTCTTTATATCTTTATACTCTACATTTTTATATTTTTATATACTTACACTTTTTATATATTTTTTATCCTTCGTCCTGAATTCTCGCCCCTCCATCTTTATCTCTATTTGCTCTTATTACCAGGTTCCTTCACGTCTGTCTGTATTTATATATTTATATATGTATATTTATTTATTTATTTATATTATTCAACATCCAAACTTCCTCATTCTACATTGAGAGAAGAACGAGATGGACGCTTCATTTTTATGCTGTTGCCGCATTACGTCGTACGCGAATGAGAGGATTTGCATCCCCAACCAAGAATTTTTGATGTAATACATGTCCTTGAAGAAGTAGTTGTGCGCGGCTGAAGAAGGCCACAGACGCACATTATGCATTGTTATAAATCCGTCTAATAAAGGCCCGAAACATATGTACCGCTGAATCCTTGGCATCATGTTTTTATTTTGATTAATTTATATATATATATATATACATATATATATATATATATACATATATATATATAATATATATATATATATATATATATATATATATATACATATATATATATATGTATATATATATATATATATATATATATATATATACCGGAGTAAACACATAAATGTGAAACAAGGTGGAAAAAATAGTACTCAAATACCAGGGTAGAGTAATATGCTTTACTTAAAAGCAGCAGAAATTCAACAAAACATGTTGCTCTGTGTTTCACGTTCCCGTTCGTCGGATAGTTTTTTAACAAAAACTGTCCGACGAACGGAAACGTGAAACTCCGTGTAACAGGTTTTGTTGTATTTCTGCTGCTTTTAAATAAATTATATATATATATATATATGTGTGTGTGTGTGTGTGTGTGTGTGTGTGTGTTGTGTGTGTGTGTGTGTGCGTGTGTGTACACGTTATATATACAAATTTATACAAATTATATATATATATATATATATAATATATATATATATATATAAATACAGATATATACACTTTGTATATATACATTATATATACATATTTATATATAGAACACACACACACACACACATAAATTAACCCAATAAATATCTGATTCATAATATTTGTTCTCATGATTGCGTGGTCGTGGTGGCGATAATATATGCATTCTATGAATGCAGACAGACGTAGAGAGTGTGAAAGCGCTGTCGAAGGCGGCGGGGGAAGATATAGGACGCTGTGAAACGACGTTATAGAGAGAAATTGAAGGGAAGGGAGGTAGACGCTGTGAAACGATGTCATAGAGAGAATGTGAAAGGAAGGGAGGAAAGAGAGTGAGAGATGGAGAAAGACACACACATAAAATAATGAGAGTAGACTTGTCAAAGTGTGCGTTTTTGGCCCTAGCAACAACACCTTTTAAGATGGGGACTTCTAATCTAGACTTCTAACAACTCGCATCCTCACCTCATTTTACATGTCCCTGTAAATTTTGGAGTCAATCCGACGGGATCTAGTGGCCTTTAACCCGTTCTTAAGCCAAAACCAGACAAACAAACTTTTTGCATTTCAGAATTATAACATAGAGGTGATTATGACAAATCAGTAATAGAAGACTGATAAAGTTTGTTTCTAGGGAATTGGTTCCAGAGAAATTTACTGACATCTTGTGAAAACCAATGTTTTTTGCCAATTTCCTTTGTATCTATCGTTATAGAATAAATCATATATACTACAGGCGTTGTTGGGTTTTCGACATTATGTCACTTCTATCTGAAGAGCGTTCCACTCAATTATAACTCATCAATTATATTCACTTTTAATTAAGTAAAAATGAATGCACAGTTTGACTATACCCACATGTATGTACGTATCTATATGTATGTATCTATATGTATATATATATATATTACATCAATTCTTTCTCCATTCGTTCCATGCATTTTCATCTCATTCACAGTATATTTCTTTTGTAATACATGTATAAAACTCCTAAAATTTGGAAAGAATGATAATGTGGTGACGTGGTATGAAGGCAAAATCGCATAACAAAAACAAGAAACATTATAGAGCAACAACAAAAGCTACGGAATGTTCGTGTGTTAAATAGAAATATGTGTACAGATGCCTCTTGTTATCATTATGTATTTAACCTAATAAACCTAATTTTCACTCTGATGTTAAATTCTCTTGCCTCTCATAGCTAAGTACATACCCACACTTAGGAATGTCAATGTGTCAGAGTTAAATGATTGGTTTACTAAAATCCCAGATAAAAAGAAGACAAATATTCTTATGGACATATCTAAATATTATGCCTCTGAAAACGTCAGCTCTTATTATAGAGTAGAAGTAGATATTATTTTCTGAACTAGGGAAGCAATTATAATATTTGAGGGAAAGCACTGGGTGAGAAAGGATATACCAGAAATGTTCGATATAACTATGGGATCGGCAGACTCTACGCAGGCAACAGACTTAGAAGGTATATACATTTTATTCTTCCTGTTTAAGGAACTACCAGAAATAGGAGGAGGATGCACTTTTCACCCTGTTTAATCCCTCATACCGGGAAAGAAAAAATATAGGTAGTAACTGTATAAATAATATAAAACGTGATATAGACCATAGTGTTAATAATCATGATACTAAGCTTAATATGGAAAACACCACAAATGAAATGGAACAGACAATGAGACATAGTTTTGGATTGGAAATCTGTGCAAATAGAATATAACAATAGGGTTCCCTGTTCTACCATCCAGAGTCTTTTTCACCGACGGCTTTCGAATTTTTCATCATGTCTCAACTTTGAATGTAACATTGATCTTTTCAGATATTCACCTTATAAAACATTCTATACGAATGAATCTCGCTCCCAATATTAATATCACTTGCGATATGAATTGTCTTTTGGTGCTTATTCTTGATGAAAACGTTTGAGGAAGTGCAGAATGTTGGTGTTATATCACGTAACTTAATATTTTCATGATTAAAATGTCCTTTCTCGGTTTATCTTTAATAGTCCGAGCAGAATCTCTCTCAATTTATATATATATGTATAGGTAAAGTAGTTGTATACTGTCAACTTAATGTGACAGTCCCATGAAGGAAATCACACTACTGCTATTTAGCCCTAGGAAGCAGCAACGCTTCCTGTCGGCCTTGACACATTTCCTATGTCCTTATGTTTACAAGCACCCCTTTGTAAACATAAGGACACAGGAAATGTGTCAAGGCCGACTGGAAGCGTTGATGCTTCCTAGGGCTAAATAGCAGTAGTGTGATTTCCTTCATGGGACTGTCACATTAAGTTGACAGTATACAACTACTTTATCGTACCTCTACGCATACATTTCTCAGATATTTAGAAATGTATTATTTCTATATATAGGTAGATATATACATAGATAGGTAGCTAGCTAGCTAGATACATACATACATAGGTAGGTAGGTAGGTAGGTAGGTAGGTAGGTATATATATGTATATATATATATATATATATATATTATATATATCATGCCCACACTACGAGAGTCAATCCTTCCCATGGTTGATGTTTAGAAGTGGAATATAATGAAAAAGTAACCTGTGTTTGCAATGCAAAGGTGAAGTTTCAGCAGGCTCACCATACATCTTTGCAATTCCTCTCTGAATTCTCAGTTTAAATTCCGGTAGAGTTGACTTAACATTCAATCTTTCTCAAATTGATAAAGAATCTATCAAGAATCGTAGAATGTATCGTAATTTATTACAGCCAAAATTTGTTACAACCAAAGTACTTGGTTTTGTGCTAATGTCGTCAATCAACATTAAGATAAGCTTCAACAATTCATTTGTAATAGAACGTTTTTTGTCGTTTTATTGATTTCAGTGTCTTCCTAATACGCAGATCATCCGGTACAGAACGCCAAACAAATACACAGCTGATTTGATATTGATGTTTCAAATTGACCCTGTTTTTTTTTATTCTATTTGTAAAACAGAATTAATTCAACTTCATCTGTTTTTTTCTATTTTGTTTTGTGCCTGTTTTGCATTAGACGAATCGTAACATAATAATAATAATAATAATAATAATAATAATAATAATAATAATAATAATAATAATGATAATACTAATAATAATAATAATAATTTATATTTTTGATTGAATATATTTATAACAACAAAAATTACTTTTTTTAATATCCTGCTGCAAGACACTAAACAACAAGTCCTATATCATACACTGACTTGGTGAATTCTAACAGTTCTTTTGTGCTTTCTTTTCTCCATATAGAGGGGGGGGGACAATTTAAACATTTGAAGAAAAAACAAAAATAAACAGCAAGAAAAAAATCTGCAAAAAATTTTTTCAGAATGTGTTCGCCATATATTTTCAACTGGAAAATATATATATAGAAAAAAAAATCAGAATATATTCTTTTCGAGTTGTTATTCCAGCACTGATCCTGTATATGTTAGTATTTCCAAAGGCGGAATAGACCATCAGTAAATAAGAAAGCAGTCACTGTCAGCTTTAAGATTCCACGAAGAAAACTTATTTTTAAATGAGACGGCAAAATAGAAAATAGAAAACTGAAAATGACGAAGGGAAGGCAAAATTGCTTTGGGCGTGTTTGTTGAGTTTGTGTTTGTTGTTCAGTTTTGTGCATTGGGGAATGAATGATGTCTTGAAAAGTAAACAAAGATATTGTGAAGACAGCGAGAAAACTGCAGTAGTGTTGTGGCTAAAGTATATTAGAATAAGAAAGCAATGGTTTATAATCATAGCAGTGGTGGAAAGAATTTGGAAAGAATGATAATGTAGTGACGTGGTATGAAGGCAAAATCGCATAACAAAGACAAGAAACATGATAGAGCAACAACGAAAGCTACGGAATGTTCGTGTGTTAAATAGAAATATGTGTACAGATGCTTCTTGTTATCATTATGTATTTAACTTTTACAAATTGACTCAAAAACTCTGGTCGAAAAGTTGTTTCGATACCCACTTTTTACAGACCCATTCACACCCTTACACATATACATGCACACACGCATGCACACACACACACACACACACACACAAATGAAATATAAGTTTTCAAAACGCGCAGCAAAATACCGTACATCATACGTTGTCCTGTTAATAATAAAAGGTCCTGAAAAGCCAGCCAAACATTACTAATTATCTGCGTACTAGTAAGACTACGATTTTCAAATGGTATCTATGAATATCGTTGCGAGATATTTATAAATGCGAGATATTTATAAATGAGATGCAGAGAGAGAGACACCTTCAAAACAGTGAGCAACTATCAATCGATTAATTGAAGCCACAGCTTGATTAGTACGTTATTTTATCGATCACAGGTGGTTGACAAGCGTAGTTACCTTTGGCAAAATTCAAACTTTTTAACGTAAAGACCAACATATAATCGATTACACAGACATAGTGTATGTATCTTGCTTATATGCCCCTTTGCTGTGGCCTAGCGCCAGCGAAAATCTCCTTTCGCGATGCAAGTGTTAAAAACACTGACTTACTTATGTTTCAGATTATTGATTCAATTCGTTTCGAGGCGAGCTCTGTAAATGGGATTAATAAGTCAGAATAACGGCGAAATAGCGGTATCTACCAATCTCGGTCATTCGAAGCGATTTGCCTCACGTGATCCAGGATATTCGGTGTTCTTTAACAATCGGTGTCGTGTAGCGAGATTTTCCCGAACGCTATCCCGCAGCAAATGGCCATATAAAGAAAACAACACATACACTGTATGTTCGAACGATATTGTTTGTGTTATTAGCGGAAATTTCCTACATGTTTATCAAACATGCACAAATGATAACGAAATGTTTTTTTCAACTTTCCATTTCGTTACATAACTACAGAAACAATGCTTCCAGAATTTTCAAATCTAAAATGTACCTCACACATCAATACAACTATAACAACGACTACATACTTGATTGTAATACTGCACTAAGCAGATGTGCTTCTACAGGAAAGAGCTTCAATTATTCGCTGCACACACACACACGGTGTGCATGAGTTTGTGTGTATACATAAGCATACAATGAATATCCTATAGTTTGAACACTGCTCTGCTGCATCAGGTCTGAGCTGGTTTAAACGACAATAACATTGGCGCTAAACATAGAGGGGACAGACAAACGGATTATGTCGATTACATCGACCCCAGTGCGTAACTGGTACTTAATTTATCGAACCCGAAACGATGAAAGGCAAAGTCGACCTCGGCGGGATTTGAACTCAGAACGTAACGGCAGACGAAATACGGCTACGCATTTCGCCCGGCGTGCTAACGGTTCTGCCAGGTCGCCGCCTTAATTTCGCCCAGCGTGCTAAAATTATCATACACGCAAGCTAAATTAAACTTTTTTTTAAATACGATACCTATCCTGGATGCCAACAACTATACGTGTTTATTACAATGAATATCTCTGTAAGAAGTGAACCGGAATATTATGATTACTTACAAAATTTGGCAAGTTTGGCGGTTTTTCATTTTTTTTTTTTTTGTTTCTGCACTTACAATTGTCTGCTTATATCGACTGTATGTTATATTTTAAGGGTTAATACCTGAAGAATCTGGCGAGACGTTGAACCACTTAGAGGCTTCCTCATCGGCAGTTTTCGAATTTGTCATCATTTCACAACTCTGATTCTAATACTGATCCGTTACACATAGAAACACACACACACACACACCACACACACACACCACACACACACAAATGAAATATAAGTTTTCAAAACGCGCAGCAAAATACCGTACATCATACATTGTCCTGTTAATAATAAAAGGTCCTGAAAAGCCAGCCAAACATTACTAATTATCTGCGTACTAGTAAGACTACGATTTTCAAATGGTATCTATGAATATCGTTGCGAGATATTTATAAATGCGAGATATTTATAAATGAGATGCAGAGAGAGAGACACCTTCAAAACAGTGAGCAACTATCAATCGATTAATTGAAGCCACAGCTTGATTAGTACGTTATTTTATCGATCACAGGTGGTTGACAAGCGTAGTTACCTTTGGCAAAATTCAAACTTTTTAACGTAAAGACCAACATATAATCGATTACACAGACATAGTGTATGTATCTTGCTTATATGCCCCTTTGCTGTGGCCTAGCGCCAGCGAAAATCTCCTTTCGCGATGCAAGTGTTAAAAACACTGACTTACTTATGTTTCAGATTATTGATTCAATTCGTTTCGAGGCGAGCTCTGTAAATGGGATTAATAAGTCAGAATAACGGCGAAATAGCGGTATCTACCAATCTCGGTCATTCGAAGCGATTTGCCTCACGTGATCCAGGATATTCGGTGTTCTTTAACAATCGGTGTCGTGTAGCGAGATTTTCCCGAACGCTATCCCGCAGCAAATGGCCATATAAAGAAAACAACACATACACTGTATGTTCGAACGATATTGTTTGTGTTATTAGCGGAAATTTCCTACATGTTTATCAAACATGCACAAATGATAACGAAATGTTTTTTTCAACTTTCCATTTCGTTACATAACTACAGAAACAATGCTTCCAGAATTTTCAAATCTAAAATGTACCTCACACATCAATACAACTATAACAACGACTACATACTTGATTGTAATACTGCACTAAGCAGATGTGCTTCTACAGGAAAGAGCTTCAATTATTCGCTGCACACACACACACGGTGTGCATGAGTTTGTGTGTATACATAAGCATACAATGAATATCCTATAGTTTGAACACTGCTCTGCTGCATCAGGTCTGAGCTGGTTTAAACGACAATAACATTGGCGCTAAACATAGAGGGGACAGACAAACGGATTATGTCGATTACATCGACCCCAGTGCGTAACTGGTACTTAATTTATCGAACCCGAAACGATGAAAGGCAAAGTCGACCTCGGCGGGATTTGAACTCAGAACGTAACGGCAGACGAAATACGGCTACGCATTTCGCCCGGCGTGCTAACGGTTCTGCCAGGTCGCCGCCTAATTTCGCCCAGCGTGCTAAAATTATCATACACGCAAGCTAAATTAAACTTTTTTTTAAATACGATACCTATCCTGGATGCCAACAACTATACGTGTTTATTACAATGAATATCTCTGTAAGAAGTGAACCGGAATATTATGATTACTTACAAAATTTGGCAAGTTTGGCGGTTTTTCATTTTTTTTTTTTTTGTTTCTGCACTTACAATTGTCTGCTTATATCGACTGTATGTTATATTTTAAGGGTTAATACCTGAAGAATCTGGCGAGACGTTGAACCACTTAGAGGCTTCCTCATCGGCAGTTTTCGAATTTGTCATCATTTCACAACTCTGATTCTAATACTGATCCGTTACACATAGAAACACACACACACACACACACACACACACACACACACACCACACACACACACAAATGCAAACATCTTATTACGTGCTTTGTGTCTACATGTGTATGTCAGTGTGTTCACATACTGTCTGATGCTAGCATTCAAGTCGATGCAAGTAAAAATCATTGAACCAGGTACGTTTTGGTGTCTGTCGATCATTGTCCTACAACACTCGGGCAATTTTATATTCTGAATATTGTCAGTTTTGCAGGAGGAAGTACTCTAGTTTCCCTGTTACACTCACTGGTATCTATTTTTATCTTGTAGATGAGAAATTCGAAGACTGAAAACTCCCGTTTCATTACTTATGCACGCTCATAATACGTTCATGTCCATAATTAGCACCATGTATTTTTAATGTAGGACACACATATACATATGTGTGTGTATGTGTATGTGTGTGTATACAGTTAAATACATAGATACATACATATGTACAATTATATATATATACATACATACACACACATACAAATATATATGGGGAAGTAGGTGTACATGTGTGTGCATGTGTGTATACACACTTTTGTGCATACAAATATATATATATATATATATATATATATATATAGCAATTAAGGACAACTACTTAATAAGGAAAACTTAACAAGAAATTGTCAGGTAGATAGCGTAAAAACCTCATAAGAGAAAAAATTTCGAAAATAATTATTTCTTATTGAACATATTAATTTATATATAGAGGGCATTATACATACATGCCAGGAGGCATTCTACATACACGCCATAACGCTAGAGGGACAATCAGTCATTTCTACCAAAAATATTACTAATCCCACCGAATGCAATTTTTCAAAGAAAGACATTTAAAAATATATAGACCTGTATCACAGTGATTTCATACTTACGTAATCATCAGCAGGCCTGAATATACTATAAATAAACAACGACCCCGCTTCGCTTAAGCCGATCAGCTAACTGATCAACATCAACGAAGCACATGGTTGAATTTATATATACTATATCCGGATGAATGGCAAACTTTTACGAATTGCATTTCGGGAGAGGAAAAGTTTTTTCGGAATAAAAATTTAGCAATTAAGGACAACTACTTAATAAGGAAAACTTAACAAGAATTGTCAGGTAGATAGCGTAAAAACCTCATAAGAGAAAAAATTTCGAAAATAATTATTTCTTATTGAACATATTAATTATATATAGAGGGCATTTACATACATGCCAGGAGGCATTCTACATACACGCCATACGCTAAGAGGGACAATCAGTCATTTCTACCAAAAATATTACTAATCCCACCGAATGCAATTTTTCAAAGAAAGACATTTAAAAATATATAGACCTGTATCACAGTGATTTCATACTTACGTAATCATCAGCAGGCCTGAATATACTGAATGCCTCCTGGCATGTATGTATAATGCCCTCTATATATAAATTAATATGTTCAATAAGAAATAATTATTTTCGAAATTTTTTGTCTTATGAGGTTTTTACGCTATCTACCAGACAATTTCTTGTTAAGTTTTCCTTATTAAGTAGTTGTCCTTAATTGCTAATTTTTATTCCGAAAAAACTTTTCCTCTCCCGAAATGCAATTCGTAAAAGTTTGCCATTCATCCGGATATAGTATATATAAATTCAACCATGTGCTTCGTTGATGTTGATCAGTTAGCTGATCGGCTTAAGCGAAGCGGGGTCGTTGTTTATTTATAGTATATTCAGGCCTGCTGATGATTACGTAAGTATGAAATCACTGTGATACAGGTCTATATATTTTTAAATGTCTTTCTTTGAAAAATTGCATTCGGTGGGATTAGTAATATTTTTGGTAGAAATGACTGATTGTCCCTCTTAGCGTATGGCGTGTATGTAGAATGCCTCCTGGCATGTATGTATAATGCCCTCTATATATAAATATATATATATATATATATATAATGCCAAGCACACAGAGACGTTTAATACAATAAACATCTAACCACACACATCCAAACGGATACTAACGTAGCTCTCTAAATATCCCTAGCCATGTACACTTAACATAATTCAACTGCTTATTCTCGTCATCTGAAGAATACTTTTTACTTCCATTATTTGATCGAATGCTCTCATGATATGGCACTTGTACTAAGATAGTTTCAGGTAAATGTCTTCATCCACTTAGCTTTCGTTTCGCCATCGATAGTCTATACTCAATCTTATAAACTTTAAATTGGAGTCAGTTAACCAAATCTATACATACACACATACTCACACACGTACATTCATGTATGGTTATAAGTTTGTGTGTATATACGTGTGTGTACGTGTGTGTGTGTGTGTGTGTGTGTGTGTGAATTTATGTTCGAATAAATGAATGAAAATTTCTTCTATGACTCTTCAGACTTTATTACACTGAAACCTCGCAAGTACGAACACAAGTTAGTTTCTTTTATTCTGTTTAAAATGGTGTGATATACTCAATTACATTCGAGTTTTGTATTGAATTCTTTATTTAACTACTGCTTATTATCCTAGCCAAGAAACCTTAATAGATATTTGTTATTTCAAAGATGTTGCAATATATAACTTTTCAGATAAACTTATGACGGTAAATCTGCCAGATAACTTTGGTTAATAAGAGCCACCATTTCACTATTCTCTGAAGCAGTTTCTTAGGGCAATATTGGCTGCGTCTGAGTTCATATATGAATAACCAAATGTTATTCGCCTCTCTGGAAGCTCAAGGTGGGTAACGTTCCTTTATTGAAAATTTAAGAATACTAGAAACCACTCAGGAACCCTGTTTCTGCTGCCGAGGAACACAATATCCCTGGTGTAAATATTTTCCAGGTGGAAATATAGACGTATGTGCATGTAAATTATGTATGCAAGTATATACATATAGTAAAAAGCGACAGATATATATATATATATATACACATACATACTCACACACGTGTGTATGTGTACACATACACAAAAAATGTCGCGAAAAATCCACATACGTATACACACATGCACACATATACACGCATCGAGACACTCAAAAGAAAACATCAAACCCAAAGAAGGAAAATCCAAACTTTTTCTTTAACAAGACATCACAACATACACACCCATTAACACACAGCTGGTCTCATTCCAAACATATTGAAAGGACATTCAACACAGTACACACACACACATACAAAACACGTTCAATAATCGCTATTAATCGATTCCCTTTTCAAGAACCCACAGCGCTATTTTTTAAACAACAGACAACTATACCCCTCTCTAACATCTTGAACTATATTTACCAATCTATAAATCTCCAGACATGTTTTTGACCCCCAAACAGAAGATAAACTGTTTTTACTTGAAACTTTTATAAGTGTTTACTAATATTTGATGAGATTCATAATCGAAACCCGTAATATTCTATATTTAATTTATATAATTTTAAAAATCATTCTATTAAATTCTTTCTAAAATGAAATGTCTTAGATTTACTTCCGTGGTATTTTCACTTACATCTTTTCTATATGAACATAATATTTGTACAGATCTCACGAACGCACGCACGTACACATATACATATATATAGGATTTAGTATCCGAATGTAGGAAGTCGGTAAGCTTTTATGAATGAGTCGCAGGTTTAGAGGACAAAAACCTTGCAGTATACTATAAGTTACAATGATATTTTATTGACATTGAGAGTTACTGACTGTTTCTATATCGAGAAAATTTGATAAACTGTACAGCTCGCAGTTAGCAGGTGTAAGTTGCTAAAATTGCGAATAAAAATCCAAATTGAGGAGGGAAACAGGTAAAATGCATGTTGCATATGCTTCTTAGCCAGCTGAATCTCGTGATGCAATTGGTATCAGTACTGTTCTAGTGTCTCATTTATTCTGCTTGATAAGGCCCTAATTTTCTATAAAACTTCTGACCGTTCTAGGAGGGCTGGGAACAGTATTCTAGCGGCCTCTCAATCCGTTATCAAGTTTGATAAGAACTTTTGGGCCCGCAAGGACAAACCCATTTACTCCGACATTCCAATCAGGGCTAGTGATTTGGCCCAGATGCATGACGCAGGATACAAAAACCATTGGTACCTGTGCCTATACCCTGATGCCATTCCCTCAACCTGCACCAACCTTTTTGGAACACATATGACCGAACTCTCTGATTGAGGCCTACAGCACCCCAAACCATGATGCTTAGTCCATCACCTCTCTCTGTGATACATACGTCCCTGTAGCATTCGCCCCGCCTACGTCACACTCTAACTCTGCCATCCGAGGTGAAAATGCAGTATCGACTCTGGTCAGAGAAGACTATCGATCTCCGTCGTTGATGCCGTCAATATCGGTGCTGTGTATCTCACTGTAGTCGTGCCTGACGGTGGCGGGCGGTGAGGACAGGCACTCGTTCAGGACGACGGCTGCGCAGGTTGTTGCCGGACAGTCGACGCCGTACCGTGTCGTCGCTGTCCAGTACCAATGGTCTCGCGAGCTGTCACACTGACCGGTCGGTTGCAGTTGGATGAAGTGGTCATGACTAGGCGTGGTCACCCGGGGGCGCCCTCTGCGGGCGCAGTCTACAGTACTGTTAGTGTTGTTGTATCTCTGTTGCAGGTGATAGATGGTGCTGATATGGACATTATAAGCTTTCGCAACAAACGGGGCACGCTGCCCTGCTTGCAATAGGCCGATAGCTTGTTCTGTCTGTGCTGCTGACAATCGGGTCATACCTGATGCGTCCAAATTCCAAAAGCCAGGAACATCACCAAATACATACATACACACCCCAGCCTGTGAAACACATAGATTAAGTCTATTTATGGATATCCTCCTGAAACCCTTCCTTAAACACATCGATAGTCATAACAGAGATGACTTAGATATGTTAAACCACCTTCCAAAAAAGTCAAGGAAGAAACAATCATGGTTTCATTTGATGTAGTTAATTTATATACCAGTACTCTTCATAATTATGGACTAAAGGCAATACCAATTTCCGGAAGAAATACCAAAAAGGATCAGTAAAGAATTCATTACTAAATCGGTTGAATTCATCCTACAAAATAACCACTTCATGTTTGACAATACGTTTTACCGTCAAAAATCCGGAGTTGCTATGGGTACAAGGGCAGCACCAGTCATTGCGAACCTAACAATGGACTACCTGGAAATAATTATATACCAGGAATCTTTATCGACCTTTGGAAACCCCCTTTCTCAATACATAAAAGAGAATTGGAAAAGATTCCTGGACGACTGTTTTATACTCTGGAGTGAAAACACAGATAAACTCCTAAAATTCAAAAACATATTGAACAACATCAACCCAAATATACATTTCACAATGGAGTACAACCAAAAGGAGCTTCCATTCTTAGATATACTAATTAAAAACATTAACCTTAAAATAGAAACAGACATTTTTTTACAAAGCCACAGACGCCAAACAATACCTACTTTTTGATTCATGCCACCCAAGACACACTAAAACAAACATCCCCTTCAACCTTGCAAGAAGGATAGTGTCAGAACAAAATACCAGGAACTTTAGACTGCAAGAATTCAAAATCACCCTAATTAACAGACACTACCCAGTTCAACTCATAGAGGATGGGATCAGACGTGCAACAGAAATCGACATAGAAACTTTGAGAAAAGTTCAACACACCTTCCCCGAAAATACTGCCTTACATATCTACATACAACCGCAAAAACAAAGAAACCTTCACCATCATCACCCAGAATTTTTACCAATACTTCATACGGACCCCAAATTAAAGTAAATTCTAAACATACATAAAATCATTAAAATCTTCAAACAACCTAAATCACTTAAACAGATTCTCACAAAGGCAAAATTGTTTTCTGAAATTACGGATGCAAAAGTAGAAAAATGTAATAGACCAAACTGCGCAACATGCCCAAACCTTCTAGAAAGATCAGAATTCCTCTTCAAAGAGGGACAAAAATTCAAGATCAGATCTAATTTTACTTGTGCTTCTGTAAACATAATTTATGTCATAAGATGCTCGGGCTACCACCAATACTACGTAGGGTTCACGGGATTATCAGTGAGACGCAGATGCACACTGCATCTTCAACAGATTGCATTACCAAAATACAGAATGATACCATTTAGTGAGCATATTGAGAAATGCGCAAAGCAACTACTACCACAATTTTTTATCTTTCCATTCTATCAATGTGCTATTGGAACACCAACACAAATTAGATTAAACAAGGAAGCATTCTTCATTGAAAAATATAAGCCTGAACTTAACCATCCTAACATTCTTATACAGAGAAACTCATCTCATTAAAAAAAGGGAAAAATACAAAGCGATTATCTCCCTTATACCGAAAGAAATCCCTTATTACCTCCCCCTACCTGGAACTCTTCCTTGCACTTCATAACGAAGACCTGACACGATGTAGGTAAAGAAATTTGAGAAATTTGAAAAGTTTACACGAAACCGGTTATTTCTCCAAAAACTATGTTACTATACACACAATTTTATAACATTTTTCTCACATAACGACATAAATATATTCTTTAACCTTATAAAACAAGCCTTCTGTAGTTTTTTTCACTCTTTTCTATTTTTTATACATCCAATCACGTGCTTTCCCACACCAACTTTCTCACCTATATATATATATATATATATATATATATATATATACAACTTATAAACAAGGGCAAATTTCTATGCCAATATGCTGATAACAGACTTTTAAATCGTCAATTTCCACTTATATACCCACTACACGATTTAAAAGTCTGTTAACAGCATATTGGCATAGAAATAATTTTCTTTTGCCCTTGTTTATAAGTTGTTTAAAATTTTAATCTTAAAGGTATTTTAATATGCTGCCACTTTTTTGTTGAATTTTTTTCTGTAAAAAAACTTCATCTTATATTATAGTAGTGTGTATATATATATATATATCGGAAACAATTCTTTGTGGCTGAAACCTAGCGGATCTATTTTTAGTGCTAGAGTCGACCACATAGTGGTTACTCTCTTATATTTATGTATAAAATTTATTGTAATCCAGGTTTTATGCACTAAGCCACTTGGTGTTAAATGGATGTACTATTAAATTAGTATCCAATTTTCTCACCCTTATTAGTTGATTGCAATTATACTACATTTAATTTTGGATGTAATATCTGTTTCCGTAAATTTTGGCGGGCTGTGGCAGGGGTACTTGAATTATAACATCGAATGCAATCGACTGAACCGCACATGTGTTTATCGTTATGGTAAAATCTAGCGTGCGGTTGAGTAAATTGTATTCTGGACGGGTTCGGCTGAAGAGCTACAGATATGTTATGTGAGTAAAATTAGATAATTTAGTAATAGCGAAACAATTGTTCAGAACTAATCTGCATTTTTGTTATTTTTATTTGCCCTGTTCATTTGTGCTAGTAGTCGTGCTAAATTTCATCGGAAACAATTCTTTGTGGCTGAAACCTAGCGGATCTATTTTTAGTGCTAGAGTCGACCACATAGTGGTTACTCTCTTATATATATATATATTGATAATAAGTAGCACGAAGAAACTGCGCATTCAGACTTAATATTTAATTATGGTTGTTTTATTTATAATAATTGACAGACACATGTTTCGATCGCATTAATTGTATATTATTGCATATTTATACGCAAAGATATGTGCATTATTATTACGATCTCTTCAGCGTGTATAAGCATGATATTGTTCGCATGGGAATTCTCCTCCGTTATTACTTTGAATTGGGTTTGATGACGATCATCGATGAGCTGTTTTTCCCGACTGTTGTAAAAATCCAAATTCCCTCATAATTCAACCAAATTCACTCACAAGGCTTTTGTCAGCCCAAAGCTATAGAAGGAGGCACTTACCCAAGCTGTCTCGCAGTCATACTGAACCCAAAACCATGTGGTTGCGAACCAGCCTTCTTACCCCACATCCATGCCTACACCGCTCTTAATGATATTATTGTAACGAATATGGATATATAATTTACTTTGCGAATACTTTAGTAGTTATCCAACAAATTGGGCTGAATAAGCTGTGGTGAGCAGCAGGGCCTGGGCTACGACTCAGAGTACGAACTTTGATAAAATATACTTGCGTGCGTATGCATATTTGAATGTGTCTGTGTCTTTAGCGTATGATATATATATATATATATATATATATATATATGTATATATATATATATATATATAGAGAGAGAGAGAGAGAGAGAGAGAGAGAGAGAGAGAGAAAGAGAGAGAGAGAGAGATGGAGGAAATAAGAGCTATCAGTATAATGTCCTCAGATATTTCAAACAAAAGTGGAGTACATTTATTTATATTGACTTACTGTTGTTGGATTTCTAACTTAATGAACATTCGCTTCCAATATTGAATGAACTCATTGAAAATAGCACGGAGTTGATGCGAGCAAGCGTGCTAAATGAAGCTAAGCTAATTATATCGTTGTTTGACATGATTCACTTAATAATCAGCTGCTGCGGATTTAAGCAATTTTGTGATAAATTCACTTAAACTGAGAAGCCGAGCTCTATTAAGTTGATTGGTTTATTTAAAAACGTTGCATCGATTAAAGTGTAATTGGCTTCACTGACGAGATGAAGTCACCGTTTGTTGATTCTAAGCTATTTGTGGAGAAACTAGAATATAATAATTGGGTTGCATATCAAAACCATTTTCATAACTATTCCATGTTGTATTCATTTGTTTTGGTTACGTTTTTCTGGTGGCTTTTCTTTAAATAGTTTGTAAACTTCCTAAACATGTTTTCTTTTTCAACTTTATAACCAACATCTTTCTTTGGTTGCACCAGAGAACTGCATGGCTGGTGTACCACATCATTATTTACTCTTTTTACCGCATCAACTAGAAAATTTATTTCTCCGTTGACAGAATCACTGATTTTGTGCGTTTTCGAGTGTCTGGATATATTCGTGTGTGTATGCATTGTGCATGCGTTTGTACGCTTGTGTGTATTCATGTAAAGTCGTTGTCGCTCCAGACAAACTACTCTACGGTATTTAGTTACAACTCTATATGTAGTTAGTTCATATTCTGCTTAGTTCAGAACTGATTCTCCTCCCGCCACAATTGACAAACTGGTCTAATATTGTAGTCGATATTTAAAGGAATGATGGTCGACATTCTTCACCCGTACAATGTGCTTGGCATTAAAGCTGAATCAGTGTATTGCCCTCAGCCTGGGCTGAACGATGGCAGGATTTTCGTCGAATCCATTTTTGCATAATTTTTTCAAGATTAAATACTGTTAGATGAATACGAAGCTGAGTTGTCAATTAACTTTACTAAATTACTTTGTATTAACTTTATATATCAGCTAACAAAATATCCATTGGCGAAATCTCCGCCCTAGTTCTACTGCCTAGGTTTTCATTAATACAGCAAATCTCGACAGAATTATAGATATTTCATTTTAGAAGTTACTTTCCAAGAATTACGGTCTGAAGGGTTGTGTTGAAGCTTTCTCTATTTTTTAATTCTAATTCTAAAACGCTTTTATAATATTTCTCTGACATTTATTGATTTACAAGATGTATAGTCAATGACTTCCAGCCATGACCACTTTGTCAATGTCTGGATTTATCATATGTACTTTGTCCTTTGAATTTCAAATCGTTGGCATATAACTTGAAGGAGATACGTCTGCTTGTTCTAACAGGCACAAAATCTGCATTGTGCTTTCAGAAGGTTCATCATTTGATTCTAGTTTTGTTTATGGGGCAATGTTTCCTCTATGCACCACTGCCTGTTGATCAACGTTCGCACGAAAGTGTTTTCGCAACATTTTTTATACTTCGGGGGCCAAAAATGAAGCCTCATCAAGTTAATGCGAACTAGAAGGACTTCGGGTCAGATTTACCTCGACTCATGCCCTGTAGATTATAGGACCTTAAATAGTATGTTTCTGAAAAGTATAAAGAGAAAATATATGTGTATCTCTCTCTCTCTCACCCTCTTTCTCTCTCTCACTCTCTCTGTCTCTCAGCCCCTCTCTCAACCCCCTCTCTCAGCTCTCTCTCTCTCTCTCTCTCTCTCTCTCTCTCATATATATATATATATATATATATCATCATTATGATGATCTTCATCATTACCTCCATCATCATCGCCCATTTAGTGTCTGCTTTCCATGCTGGCACGGATTAGACGATTTGGCTGGAACTGATAACTTGGAGAGCTGCACCAAGTTCCAGTGTGATCTAGAGTTGTTTCTATGGCTGGATGCCGTTCCTAACGCCAACCACTCCAAAGTTGTAATGGGAGATTGTTACATTCCACCGGCATGAGTGCTTTTATGTGCCACTGGAACGAGTACCAGTTACGCGACGCCGGAATAAGCCACAACTACGATTTCACTTGGCTTGATGAGTCTTCTCAAGCACAGCATATCGCCAAAGGTCTCGGTCACTTGTCCTCACCTCAGTGAGGCCCAACATTTGAAGGACGTGCTACTGGCAACGACCACGATTCCGATTTCACAAGTGTCATCCATACGACACTGTTATTAGCCACGACTGCAATTTCACTTGGCTTGACGAGTTTTGTCGAGCACAGCCTATTGTCAGAGATCTCGGTCACATGTCATAACCTTCATGATGCCCAATGGTCAGAAATCAGGCTTCAACATCCCATCCCATGTCTGCTTGGATCTACCTCTTCCAAAAGTTCCTTCCAATTAGACATCGGCACTTCCCACACGGCTGTCCTACCAACACACTGCTATTGAGCATTCAGCGAAGTGTAGTAGCTTCATTTCTCTCAAACTTCAGCGGTCACAGCCCATGTTTCACTGCCGTGTAGCATAGCTGTTTGCTTACGAGCACCATACACTCTGCGCTCATTCAGAGGAAGAGGGTATATGTGTGTGAA
Source organism: Octopus sinensis (assembly GCF_006345805.1). Lineage (NCBI taxonomy): Eukaryota > Metazoa > Mollusca > Cephalopoda > Octopoda > Octopodidae > Octopus > Octopus sinensis. Next base: position 58,013,673 of record NC_043013.1, read on the forward strand.
AATGTATATATATATATGTGTGTATGTATGTACAGACAAATAGATAGACAGAAAGGTGGATAGCTATGTGCGAAATGCATGTCTATTTGTGTGTCTATATGTGCGTAGATATGTATAGTTGTGTGCGTGTATGTATGTGTATATATTTCTATATATGGAAAGAAATATCGCCGGATGTCCTTCTTGCCACTCATCATTTCTGCATGAAGTAATGCCGAGACATTTCGGACACAACGTTTATCATGTGCCGTATGGTTTTAAGCTTCCTCTATCGATGGCTTTATCAGTAATGCATATCATGTTTTAAACCCAAAATTTTAAAAAATGATATTAGACTCCGTATCCCTCTAGAAACCTTTATCTTACTTTATTACAAGTGAAAATTTTATTCTGCGTTGGATTTTTGTGCATTTAGAACGACTGAACCAATCAGAGATAGTTGTCTGTCTCGGCAGAGTAAGGTCATAGGTCATCTGACTGAGAGATTTAGAGAAACACAGACAGAGAAGAAGGAATAAACTGAAATGTGTGTGTGTGTGTGCACGCGTGTGTACGCGTGTGTACGCGTGTGTACGAGTGTGTAAAAAGTAGGAAACTCAAAGAGAGTAGAAAATAAATCATATTTTCAATGTTTTTCTATTGAAATATTTTCCATTATCAAATAGTTTAGAATATTGAAATTAATTAATTTTTTAATCGTTTAATTTTTTCTAGTTTTAATTAAGCGCACTGAGAGTTATTTCAGTGTAATCATTTCTTTGAACAATTTATAATAATTATTTGTCTAATTCTTTTGGTCAATTATGTTTTCTAACGATTTATTAAGTTCTTATTTGGAATAGTCAAAAAATGTTGGATGATAATTCTTAGCACAGAAGAACAATCTAGAAAGTGGGGAGTATGTATATTAGAATTGTACCAATGAAGAATACTAACCATGTGGTGAATCAATAAAGGAGCTTGTGGCCAGAGATGGGACTTGCAAGAACTAGCAGATACTTCTCCCTCAGATCACATTTGACCGTCTAAAATAAAGAATAACATACAGGACCAATGTGGTCAGTGATAAAGCAGATATATATATATATATATATATATATATATATATATATATATACCAAAAAGAAGCTCCGCACTGGTGACGGTTGTGACGGCAAAAAAAATACAGACATTCATCCTTTCACTTGTTACAATCATTGGCTGAGATACGAGCAAATACCATGGTGACATGTGACCTTTTGATCGTAGTGTGGTATTGTTTAAATTTGATCGTGGGGACGGTGATGATGACAATGACAAATCGCAGAGTATGTTAGAGCTGGTCTATTTGGCAAAGTAAATATTATGTCCCTTACATATAATGTTGGGCCCTTACGATATTCAACATCATTCAACATCGAAGAAGACAAAAGATATTCTACTTTACTGAAATTTCTATCGCCAATAGCAATGCATACTATTTATCTATTTATTTATTTAGAATTCTGAGCATGTTCCTTCTATCCATTTCTGTGGCTTCTGATATATCTTGGAAAAGAAGTAAGTAGATTCTGGAGATTTTTCGAAGAATTGTTTGAAGAAAAAATCTACCCGATGTATTAATCCGTTGTATTTAATTTTTTCAATATGTTAGCATAAGCGAATTAGTTTAATTAGATACTGATAATAACCATAATCTAATGAGTGTTATTATATAGCTCTGAAGTACAGACACTAAATAACAAATGTGTGTGTGTGTGTGTGTGGTTACTCATTTAAGCAAGTAGTAATGTACAAGAAATAAATGAATTTGAAAATGCACAGAGAAATTATGAAGTTTATTTAAATTTTAAAATCTTTCTACGTTATTGATAACACCTGAAAGAGGAGATTTCTTTTGTATTCACCAAGGTGAATGGAATATTTCAGGCAGGAGGATTTGATGTCCTTAGACGTTACCCAAAGATCATCCGATTATCATCGACCCTGAACCGTAACATCTTTCTGTTCACTGATCAGCAAAAGTGGCCAAATCACTGTTCACCATCTCCTGGCTTCCAGCTTCACTCCTCCTTTTTACTCCATAACCAACAGAAGACTCTTTCTGCAGCCCCCGCCATCCTGCGCACAGCTAGCCTTTGCTCTTTTTTTTTCTTTTGACAATAGCTGTAAGACGTTTTTCATACCCACTGAGCAGGGAATCTCTTAAAGACAACCGCGACTTTGAACTGCCATATCTGACATTCTTCCGTGTGCATGTGTGAGTATGAAGACGCATGCGCATGCGCTAGATTAAACAAAGTAACAAAAGGTTAACTGACAGTGAAGTGAGCCGCATTCTCTCCATAAAAACAAACAATGTTTAGAACAACCTCCAGAAAAGATACAGTTTCAGACAGAGCTCCACATAACACACACACAGATATATATATATATTAAAATTTAATGTTTTCATCATGGAAATAAAGATCCTTATAAGTCCAAGGTGTGACAATGGAATCAAGCAACTAACAACATCCAGTAAAGGGTTTTATGCGTGATCTTAGAGTGACAACCACATCACATGTGATGGCGGTATGGGTGCTGAAGACGTCACTTGAACACATGACAACATGGTTTGGAATGGAGTTTAAGCCCAAGAAATCTCGGAGAAGTGTGACGCAAATTAACGAACACAATGAAGCTGCGAATGCAACGTGAGGCTGTCCCAATAATATAAAGGAAATTGAATGAGATGCCTTTGGAAGAGTTTGTCAAATGACTCTGTGTTTGATACAATGTTATCATTACTGAGAAGCAAGCGGGAGAGTGAGAGAGGAGGATTGAAAGATCAGGACTTGCAAGAAATTACAAGGCATGGCTCTAACACAGACGTTTCAAAAAGAAGTAGAAGCTGCGAAGAGAATGGCTCTGGAATAAAGAAAGCCCAGAGAAACTTTAAGAAGGACACAAACCTCGGTCATAAAGCATGATGTCGCTACATTGGAAATATGTGAATGGCTCCTAAAATGAAAAAAAAATGTACATGCAGTGTAAACAGTAGCTGCTGAGTAGCGGTTTTTTCCTTTGAGATGGCACAGAAAGTTGAAAGGCAGCTGACTTGCCTCAATTAGACATTGAGTTTGAGAAACACGTACCTGCACTCAAGACCACTTCTAACAACAAAAGACCCAGGATAACCACCTGACACCTTTACATATGTCGGAGTTGTTGCTACTACCGGCACCTGCTCTTTATAGAGCAAATAGTGCTCCACCCATCAAGGGGTAAAAAAAAGATCCTGTAGTTCTGCTTCACAAATAATGCAGCGCTCATCCATAATGTTAAGGAGACGGCGACGATTTTCTCAGAGCATAACTTAATAGAACTAACTTTTATAAAGCTGAATTATAATAAAGCTGATTAAAACGGTATTGAGGAAGAGGACACGGAAGAAAACCTGACTGCCAGTCTCTACACAAGCTATTGACATAAAACTGCAGCACTTTAAGATAATCATGCTTCATATAAGCAGTAAGTTTACTCCAGAGAGAATGCCAAACCAAGAGTAAAATATAATTCCCAGGGATGGGAGGATTATAATGAAACGACGAAAAAAATCACAAACCCTCAAAATGGAGTACTAAAGGATAATAAACGATCCTATCTCAAACATTACTCGATATCGAAAAGGGGGAGGCATAGGAAGAAGCCAGCGCTGTCAAAAATTTGAACACAAAACTTAGGGTTAGATTTGCAAAAGTGTTTGTTTCAGTACGGTTTGCGGAAAATGGTTCACCGCATGCAGACCGCCATAGGACAAGTGAAATAGGTAGAATCTTCTCTACAAGAATAACTATGCTGAATGAGGTCTTTCGGCACCACAGCACTACACAAAGGATTGGCAATTATTGATAACATCGAAATAGAGTAAATAGATATAATATGAGCCACGGATGAAATGAGCTCGATCTCAGCCACAGGCCCCGATGGATTCCCAGCAATCCTCCTAAATAACTGCAAAGGATCTCTATCAAGACCACTACAAATCCTCTGACAGAGCTTCCTCACAACTGGAAGACTTCCCAGAAAGTTAAAGGAAGTCATAATATGTTCTCTCCATAAGGGAGGAGGTAGCAGAGCGATAGCTAAAAGTTATCGACTTGTCTCTCCGACCTCCCATGTCATGAATCGCTCCAACGTTGATGTGATATATCTTGATTTTGCAAAGGCCTTTCAAGTAATGATATGTCACAAGATACAGGGACGAGGCACTGTCGGGAGAGTGGTTACGCGATCTCTTAAGAGACCGAATCCAGATTTTGGCAGCCAATACAGTCCTCACCAAGGAGACAATAATAGAGAGTGTGGTACATGAAAATATCTTGTGGGCACTGCTGTTTTTGGTGGCTTTTTCAGAGATACTATCAGTTACACAGACAGCCACACTTACTAGCTATGCTGACGACACAAAAATAACGCAAGCACTCGAGGAACCTTTCAATGCTAATCTTGACAGAAAGATCAAGATATCATACATTAATGGGTTGAAGAAAACAATATGCATTTTAATGCAGGGAAATTCTAAGCTCTCCGCTATCAGTTAACTAGTGCTCATATACCGCAACAAGGATAGTTTGGATCAAAAGGAGTGTCAATCTCAGAGTACAGTGATTGATCTGGAGATTGATAGGAGAAATAACGCCTAATTTCACGTACACATCACCAAGAGGGTAACGATGAGCAGGCTAATGGCTGGATGGACCCTGAGAACCTTCAGGATAAGGGTCCAGAGAACCTTCAGGATAAGGATATGTTGGTTCTGTCGAGAACATTTCTACTCAACCATCGGGTCTACTGCTCTTAACTGCAGTTACCCAACAGGGAAACTTGAGGCAGTTCAACGGTGCTACACAAGGAAGATATTGCATCAATGGAACAGCTGAGCGACTGGGAAAAAGTGAATGGGCTACGATTCTACTCCCTAGAGTGAAGACGCGAAGGATACGTAGTGATATACGTATGGAACATCCTGGCGGGGCTAACATCAAGAGCTATTCTAGCCCCCAAACTGGACACCATTGCACTCTTCCTAAGGTACTAGGTATTCTCGTCTAGAGCGAGGGTCATGAACTGCAGTAACAGGGGATTAAAGGGTCCACAGCTATTTAATGCTTTGCGAAAACATCTAAGGGGGCTTCGTGGAGTGGGGATACTTGTTTTTAAGAAACAACTTGATCTCCAAGCGTCTATGTTCCCAGATGAAACTATATAAAGATAAGAATCTCAAAAAGGGGATTAGTGTGGAATTCCTTCTTCACAAAATCAATCCTTCATATATATATATATATATATATATGCGAACCTCCCTCAGATGGCTCTAAGTTTCAACATGGATACTTTAAACATATTAACAATAAATTCAACCCACACCACATCAACTATAGACAATATGACCAGCCTCGGAATATGCCCACAGATGCACTTTACACCCAATTTCTCCACACCAAACCGAATACAATACAGATTTCCCCCAACAATCCACCTAGTACAAACATTTTTAGACCTAAATCAAAGAAACGGAGATGTAAAGTGGAACAAAACATACATAAACAACCGAAAATAACCTATCAAAGAAAATCTTAACTAGTACAGAAACTCACATTTTAGCAAGGGGCTTGACGTTTACACCAATCCCTTGCAGATCGAACCCGTACGAAGTCAATGGTAACAGTCTAGAATGTTGTAAGTATTACAACAGATTTAAGATGCTGAGTACTCATCAGCCAATTATAGAGGTTTTCCATTAATACAAAAATTTTCATATCAAGTGGCAACATTATAGAGAAGGTAGATATACAGACAAAGATATGGATTTAAATTTTAAGAACATTTTCGGTAGTGAGGTCCTTCCACTGACTGACTAAGATATGGTTGTTCCTAACTGCTGTAAGGTTAGAAGCAATAAAGATTGTTTAATTGTAGAAATGGGGTAAAGGAGGTTTCAGGACTCCATAAAAGGAATTCATGTTGAAGACAGCAATTGCCACTAATAAATGCCAATTACAGCTATTTGATGAGAGAAACTAGGTCAATGTCAAATAGTCCTAATCCCATTCACAGAGAGTGTAATTTAGTGAAAAAAAGGGAAAAAAACTTATCACTTATTATTATGATTAGGCATAGTATTTTTTAACTGGGGGAAAGCCTTATTAATTTTAAAGCTAGATTAAATTTAGAAAAGAATTCCAATTTCAAGTTTGCAGTGAAGTTTTTTTAGTCATCTATGAATGTTAAATTGAAAGCTAGTATAGTATAGTATATTTCTTCTTATTTGATTATAAAGAATTAAAATTTGAAAAATATAGGAATACTCACAGAATTATTAGTATTTAAACGTTCGGTTTGTGCAATGTATACAAGATGCTCCCAATTCCAGACGGTTATTCAACAGATTTGTATTACTCTGATGTTTTAAAATTTCATAAGTTTCCATAGAACAAAGTTGACAACCATCCCTACTATTTCTATAAGGTTGCGCCCTTCTAACTATATCCCATTTTAGGTTGAATTCTATATTATTTGTTTTTAGTTCCCAAATTTTGCTAGATAGTGTTGTGCAACCTGCTTTATGTTTGAGCCCAAAAGAGAAAAAATGATTGTTAAGACGTCTTTTAAGATCCACCGAACATCCGAAATAAAGAAAGCTATTGCTAGAAGTTATTATCGTGCATTTATAAATGACGTTTTGGACCGAACAACGACCAGATACCGGACATTTTGATCTAATCCTACAATTACAACTGGGGGGATTGTGTCCGGTACTGGAATTATTTAAGGACAGTTCACTTACATTACTGTTATTTACACTCTCTGTGAATGGGATTAGGACCATTTGACATTGACCTAGTTTCATCAAATAGCTGTAATTGGCATTTATTAGTGGCAATTGCTGTCTTCAAAATGTATTCCTTTTCTACAATTAAAAAATCTTTATTGCTTCTAACCTTACAGCAGTTAGGAACAACCATATCTTAGTCAGTCAGTGGAAGGACTTCACTAACTTATATGTTCTTAAAATTTAAATCCATATCTTTGTCTGTATATCTACCTTCTCTATAATGTTGCCACTTGATATGAACATTTTTGTATTAATGGAAAACCTCTATAATTGGCTGATGAGTACTCGGCATCTTAAATCTGTTGTAATACTTACAACATTCAATAGAATGTTGTAGTACGAAACGATCGTACCAAATTACCGGAGTCATTCTTGTTGCTTATTTTGATTATAATCACCCCACGGATTCTTATGGATAACACCATACTAAATTCTGGTGCATCTAAATTTAGTACCATATTCATTTGAATCTAAATTTTTGTTGAATTATATATGGTGTCCTGTACTCATACATATATATATGCATGTATATATACATGTAGATGTAGGTACGTACATATATGTATGTATGTATGCATATATTTTATTTATTAAATTATTATATGACTGAGCGCCCTGGTGTCTTTTCGTTTCTTTTCTCCAAGTAGGTTTATATATATATTTACATACATACATACATACACACACACACACACACACATATATTTAGGTACACATATATATATACAAAATATACGTATGCATATTAATATGAATTTTATAAATATACGTATATATGTATACAAATGTGTGTATATATATATGTATAATTGTGTGCTTGTGCTCTGTATATATATATATATATATATATATGCGAACCTCCCTCAGATGGCTCTAAGTTTCAACATGGATACTTTAAACATATTAACAATAAATTCAACCCACACCACATCACTATAGACAATATGACCAGCCTCGGAATATGCCCACAGATGCACTTTACACCCAATTTCTCCACACCAAACCGAATACAATACAGATTTCCCCCAACAATCCACCTAGTACAAACATTTTTAGACCTAAATCAAAGAAACGGAGATGTAAAGTGGAACAAAACATACATAAACAACCGAAAATAACCTATCAAAGAAAATCTTAACTAGTACAGAAACTCACATTTTAGCAAGGGGCTTGACGTTTACACCAATCCCTTGCAGATCGAACCCGTACGAAGTCAATGGTAACAGTCTAGAATGTTGTAAGTATTACAACAGATTTAAGATGCTGAGTACTCATCAGCCAATTATAGAGGTTTTCCATTAATACAAAAATTTTCATATCAAGTGGCAACATTATAGAGAAGGTAGATATACAGACAAAGATATGGATTTAAATTTTAAGAACATTTTCGGTAGTGAGGTCCTTCCACTGACTGACTAAGATATGGTTGTTCCTAACTGCTGTAAGGTTAGAAGCAATAAAGATTGTTTAATTGTAGAAATGGGGTAAAGGAGGTTTCAGGACTCCATAAAAGGAATTCATGTTGAAGACAGCAATTGCCACTAATAAATGCCAATTACAGCTATTTGATGAGAGAAACTAGGTCAATGTCAAATAGTCCTAATCCCATTCACAGAGAGTGTAATTTAGTGAAAAAAAGGGAAAAAACTTATCACTTATTATTATGAGTAGGCATAGTATTTTTTAACTGGGGGAAAGCCTTATTAATTTTAAAGCTAGATTAATTTTAGAAAAGAATTCCAATTTCAAGTTTGCAGTGAAGTTTTTTTAGTCATCTATGAATGTTAAATTGAAAGCTAGTATAGTATAGTATATTTCTTCTTATTTGATTATAAAGAATTAAAATTTGAAAAATATAGGAATACTCACAGAATTATTAGTATTTAAACGTTCGGTTTGTGCAATGTATACAAGATCCTCCCAATTCCAGACGGTTATTCAACAGATTTGTATTACTCTGATGTTTTAAAATTTCATAAGTTTCCATAGAACAAAGTTGACAACCATCCCTACTATTTCTATAAGGTTGCGCCCTTCTAACTATATCCCATTTTAGGTTGAATTCTATATTATTTGTTTTTAGTTCCCAAATTTTGCTAGATAGTGTTGTGCAACCTGCTTTATGTTTGAGCCCAAAAGAGAAAAAATGATTGTTAAGACGTCTTTTAAGATCCACCGAACATCCGAAATAAAGAAAGCTATTGCTAGAAGTTATTATCGTGCATTTATAAATGACGTTTTGGACCGAACAACGACCAGATACCGGACATTTTGATCTAATCCTACAATTACAACTGGGGGGATTGTGTCCGGTACTGGAATTATTTAAGGACAGTTCACTTACATTACTGTTATTTACACTCTCTGTGAATGGGATTAGGACCATTTGACATTGACCTAGTTTCATCAAATAGCTGTAATTGGCATTTATTAGTGGCAATTGCTGTCTTCAAAATGTATTCCTTTTCTACAATTAAAAAATCTTTATTGCTTCTAACCTTACAGCAGTTAGGAACAACCATATCTTAGTCAGTCAGTGGAAGGACTTCACTAACTTATATGTTCTTAAAATTTAAATCCATATCTTTGTCTGTATATCTACCTTCTCTATAATGTTGCCACTTGATATGAACATTTTTGTATTAATGGAAAACCTCTATAATTGGCTGATGAGTACTCGGCATCTTAAATCTGTTGTAATACTTACAACATTCAATAGAATGTTGTAGTACGAAACGATCGTACAAATTACCGGAGTCATTCTTGTTGCTTATTTTGATTATAATCACCCCACGGATTCTTATGGATAACACCATACTAAATTCTGGTGCATCTAAATTTAGTACCATATTCATTTGAATCTAAATTTTTGTTGAATTATATATGGTGTCCTGTACTCATACATATATATATGCATGTATATATACATGTAGATGTAGGTACGTACATATATGTATGTATGTATGCATATATTTTATTTATTAAATTATTATATGACTGAGCGCCCTGGTGTCTTTTCGTTTCTTTTCTCCAAGTAGGTTTATATATATATTACATACATACATACATACACACACACACACACACACATATATTTAGGTACACATATATATATACAAAATATACGTATGCATATTAATATGAATTTTATAAATATACGTATATATGTATACAAATGTGTGTATATATATATGTATAATTGTGTGCTTGTGCTCTGTATATATATATATATATGTGTGTGTGTGTGTGTGTGTGTGTGTGTTTGTGTGTATGTGTGTGTGTGTGTATGTGTGTGTGTGTGTGTGTATGTATAATTGTGTGTTTGTGTTTTGTATATAATATATATATATATCGATAGATTGGTATACATGTATATATACGTATTCACACACAAATATCTATTTGAAATTAGACGACCAATGAACTTTTATGTCTTGAATACTAGTTTATTTCCAATGATTTGCTATATATTACAAGTCCAGTTAACAATACTGTATATATATAATATATTGATAAAGGTTATCATGATGTCTATAATTCTTTGTGTTTTTCAATCTTGATCTTGCTTCGGGTCGTTATCTATCAAATTAGTTTATATTTTCGTTTTCCTTAACAAATTGCTGTAACGCACGCACCAACCCCAAATCCTGCTACACCGACTCTTGTTTCTTCAATTATTAGTTCCTTTTCAAAAAGTCATTTGTTTTCCATATTTGTTACTTAAGCTGAGTTTGTTTGGAACGACTTGTAGAATCTTGATACAATATCAAAAATGCAAATAAAAGATGAAAATAAAATAAAAATGAAACCTAAATAAATAGATAAGTAATAATTGCATTGTTTTAGTGGCAAAATAAATTTCTCCTGCTAAGCATTTATCTGCAGGAAATGTTGTTGTTGTTGCTATTTTTCTTGTTATTGTTGTTGTTGTTCTTATCATCATCATCATCATTAATATTAAGACGGCGAACAGGATAAATTAAGTACCAGTGAAACATTGGGGTCGATGCAATCGACTTGTCCCCTCCTGCACAATTTCAAGCCTTCTGCCTATAGCAGAAAGGGTTATTGTTAGTAGTAGAATTGAGTGAGAGAGCATTGCATGCCGTCAAAGCGACACTGGGGTACAAATATATGAAGCCCAGTATATCCATCATGATTAGCCGTCTGATAAGAGAATACTAGGCACATGCATCACAACCATATGTGCGTGACGTGGGGTTCTCACATCAAAATAGACAGCGCATGACCTTGCAGATGGAGGCCTAGTAAGAACTATTTTTTCTGCTCGATTGGCCCAACCCGCTCAAAAGATTACTGAATAAGGTTTGTTTAAGGATGTTGAACGAAACACCCATCTTTCCAGAAGTTAATTATTCAAGCCCCAAAGAATCCCTCTCAACACATGGTGATGATGCTCCCCCACTATTTCTGCACGTGATCAGAGATGCACATATCGTCAGCCACTAAGGGACATGCTCAACTGGTTAAGGTCAAACAACTGACAAGCAAATCTGTGATGTTGAGCAGAATATTTGCTGCAGCCCATCTTTTATACCAAGACAAAACTATTATTATCATTATTATTATTATTATTATTATTATTATTATTATTATTATTATTATTATTATTATTATTATTATTATTATTATTATTATACAGTAGTTTTATTTGTATAGCGTTCTTTCACTTCACTACCGAGCGCAGCTCTGTGAGCCTTGGGTATGTGTTGTGATTTGTTGTGATGCTCTGATGGTTACTGTATTGAAAGTGTTTTGCGTAGGATGTGTGCAGTGCCTAGTAGTGCAATTTTCTGTATGTTATATGTTAGTTAGTTAGTTAGTTAATTTGGCTCAAAAGCAAATAGCAAGGCCATGTAGGGGTACATGGAGTTAAGTACAGGGTGGTGTTCATGTAAAGAGTTCAGGCCACTTGAGGTCAAAGGAGGCTTTGAACAAAGCGGTCGTCGGCATCTTCACCATCTCGTCTGGCAGCTTGTTCCACGGATCCGCAACCCGGACGGAGAAAGCTCCTCTCCTTCGATTGAGATGAAATCGTCGCAGGTAGAGCTTTTCGGAATGACCCCGCAGCCGACGCTCTGGAGCAGGAGTGAAGAACAGCTCTTTCGAGAGTTTACACTTTCCGCTTATGATGTTGTGGGCGAGAATGAGATCACCACGGCGGCGGCGTTTTTCAAGAGAATAAAGGTCGAGCGTCCTCAGCCTTTCTTCGTAGGACAAATTTTTGAGACCATGAACCATGCGGGTAGCCAGCTTCTGGACTCTTTCAAGATGCTGTATGTCTTTGAGGAGATAAGGAGAAGAGGCTTGAATCCCATACTCCAATATGGGTCTCACCAGCGTGACATTGAGTGGTAGGAATATGGCTGCTGTGAGCATTCCGAATGACCGTCGAATCAAGAACAGAATTCCGCGTGCTTTGTTGGCAGCATGGACGCACTGGGCCGAAGGCGAAAAGGAGGAATCCACCAAGATACCTAGGTCCTTTACCTGATCGGTCCTCTCCAGCAGCAGACGACCCGGCTCGAAATCAAGTTGAGTTGCAGGAGTAGAGCCGACAGGCAGATGACAGCACTTTGACACGTTCAGACACAGGTCCCAATTGTTAGACCACTTCCAAATTTGGTGGAGGCATCGACGAAGATCCTCTATATTACCGCGAGGAGCGACCAGTTTGATATCGTCGGCAAATAGAAGGGTGTGTTGCGTGAGGTCGTCGGGCAAGTCATTTATGAAGACACATTTATATGTGTTTGTAAGTCCTGGTGTTTTTGCTATGTATTTGTCTGAATATTTTTTTTCATGCCTAATGCACCTATTATGATAGGAATTGTTTCTGTTTTTAGATTCCACATTCTAGTTACCTCTATTTCCAGGTCTTTGTATTTTGAAAGTTTCTCCATTTCTTTTAGTGACACGTTGTCATCTGCTGGGATTGATACAACAATTAGAAAGCATTTTTTTCTTCATGATCTCTGACAACTATATCTGGTCTGTTGGCCTTAATTTCTCTATCTGTGTGTATTGGCATATCCCAGAGTATGATTGCTATTTCGTTTTCTGTGACCTTTTCTGGTGTGTGCCTATACCATCTTTTTTCTGTTGTTATTCCATAATGTTGGCATAGCTTCCTGTGTATGTAGCTCCCAACTCTGTCATGTCTGTGAATATATTCCTTCTTAGCCAGGACTAGGCAGCCAGAGATAATATGATTTATTGTTTCTTGTCCATCTCCACATATTCTGCAGTTACTTGTTATATTTCTTTTCATTATATGTTTTTGGTAATTCCTGGTGGGGAGGCTTTGGTCTTGTGCTGCAATTAAAAATCCCTCTGTCTCTGCTTTGAGTCCTGAGCTTCTCAACCACTGCTGGGATTTTTCTTTGTCTATTTCTTTTGCATTTAGTACTTGCCATGAAGGGGCTTTTCTTGCCATCGTTTTATCATGGTCCGTTGTTGTTCTATTTTTAGTTTGGATTTCATTTGTTTTATAGCTTTTGTTGTGTTTTCTTCTTCTTCTTCTTCATATTTGTTAGGTGGTAGGATTTCTTGTTTGTATTTGTCAGCTTCCTTAAATACTGAGAACAATTTTTTTGTTTTGCTCGTGTTTTGCCGCTATTTGTATCAGTTTTCCTTGCTTCTGAAGTATGTATTTTTGCAGTCCCATGGTGGTTATTATAATAGTTTTCCAGCTTTATAAGGTCTCTACCACCTTCTATACGTTGTATATATATCCTTTCTATGTCAGATTTTGAGTGATGCATCCCAGATCCTGTCATTATTTTTCTTATTTTCCTATCTATTTTGGTCAGTTCATTTAGTGTCCAGTTACGGATATTGTAGCTGTAACTTATAACTGGGACGGCTAAAGTGTTTATACCTATTACCTTTTTAGTATTGAGCGCTGTTTTTAGTATTGATCTAACTCGTCTATTATTATTATTATTATTATGATAATTATTATTATTATTATTATTATTATTATTATTATTATTATTATTATTATTATTATTATTATTATTATTATTATTATTAAGGCAGCAAGCAGGGAGAATCGTTAGCACGCTGGGTGAAAAGCTTAGCAGTATTTCGTCCGTCTTCATGTTTTGAGTTCAAATTCCACCGGGGACGACTTTACTTTTCATCCTTTGGGGATCGATAAATTAATTATCAATTCAGTACTGGGATCCCTAAATTTCAGGCCTTTGCATAATTCTGCCACATTCTCTCCGTATATATATTTTCTTAAGTTGTTCCTTTTTGTCGCTTGGTCTTGGGTTGTTTCAGTTGGGTTCTCTGCTTTGTTTTTTTAATTGCCGGTTTTTTAACCCAAACCCAGGAATTTATTACTACTACTACTACTACTACTACTACTACTACTACTACTACTACTACTATTATTATTATATGTTGCACAGTATGCAATATCGTGAGGTTGTTGATTGAACATAGTTTGTCGACCGGGGTTTTGTATTGTTTGTCAAGTCACAACAATGACCTCAGACAGACAGACACACACAATATGCGTGTAGTTTCAAGGAATGCCGACTTTTGCAATACATCTAGATTGTAGGGTATTTCTAAGGTTTTCAGATGTTTTTTCAGACTGGGTGGTATTGAACCTAATGCTCTAATGGCAATAGCGATAAGCTTTATATTTGACTCTCGGAATTGCCACATCTTAGTGATCTCAATTCTCAGGTCTCCATATTTATCAACCTTTACTTGTTCTTTCATGATGAAATGTTGGTCTCCTGATACTGCCAAATCAGTTATCAGACACTCTTGTCTCGCCTGAAGGTTACTTTATCCGTCCTTCGGTGCTCTGATACCTCGTCTGTCTGGAAGTGAAAATCCCAGAGGATTTTTGGCTTTCCCTTTCCGTCCATTGCCTTTTCCGGTGTATGTTGGTACCAAACACCCGTAACTTCATATCAATATTTACGGCATAGTAGCCAGTAGAGTTTTTGGGCTACCTTGTACTCTTTCTGCGCAAGACTTTCACAAGCACTAACAATGTGCTTTCGACCCTCGTCCCACATATTCTGCAGTGGTCCGTTGCCCTTGTGTGGTATATATATATTCTTTTTCCAACCAGTTCACTTACTAAAATTGAAGCGGGTCTGATCAAGTCCCTTGTTTCTGTTAGATCGCTTGTCAGAATGTATTTCAGAATCGCATCAACTTTTTAAGTCGTGCGTTTCACATTGTTACGGTCGAAGCTTCTTAAATTTACCGCCTTGGTCACTGTTCCTGTAATTATTATATCCTCGAGTCTTATTCTGAGTTTTTTCTCTAACTCGGTCATATCCTCTCGTAATTCTACGTTATATTGTTTGACTGGTCTCTCCTACACTACAAATTCACTATGGCTATGCATTCGCTGATCTTCAACGTTATTTTCCTCGAGATTATCACCACTACAGGTTGTCTGTATCTGGTCATCATTAAGAAAGCCTCTATTCCGAAAGTGGGTGAGAGTTGCGAAAATGGCAAGAGTGGATGGTACCTCTAAGTCGGAGAGAAGGAATTGGAGAGGGCACTTGCTCCTGGGATTTCAGGGTAATTTCTGTCAGTGAGTTTCCTCAATTATCCATAGAAGCCTTCCGGTACGAGGAGGATCGCATCTTTATCATGTTCCCCACCCCTTTTTTTAACGTATGTATGCCATGCATATATCCCTTCATTTTCAATGTAAATCGTGTATACATTCTTTTTTATCTTTTCATTATATATAAACCCCCAATGCTTTATGACTGTCTTTGTAGTGTTCCCCTCATTCCTCGCCCTTATGGCAAATGAATGAAATCATTATCATTATTATTAGCAGCAGCATCTTGTCTGTCTCTACGTTTCGACTTTAAACTCTGCTGGGTCGACTTTGCTGTCATCTTTTTGGGGTCCTTAAAATAAGTACCCATTCAGTACTGGGGTCGATATAATCCACTTAACCCCTCCCACAAAATTTCAGGCCTTCTGCCATAAAACAAATGTTTATATCATTATTGTTGTTCTTCTTGCTGTTGTTGGTGGTTTTCTTGTCTCGTCCTCATCAGCGTCATCATCACCAATTCTTGTTTTTCGCCAAAAGTAATGCGAAGAATTTTAATATAGTGTCGCAAGAGTTATATAGAAAAAGCTTCCTAGATATTCTTTGTCTACAGTTCATTATGTATAAATTATTTAAATGTTCTATATACGAGCTTAGCTAAAATACCCCCGGTTGTCCCCCACCGAACAAGAAATTTGTTATATACATAAAATCTACTGCTAATTACTTGAGATTTATTTTTTCAATGTCACTCCTTGACACAAATTGTGTGAAAACAGTGACCAGTTTTGCCGAGTGATTTGATTTCATATTATTCATATATAATATACTAGCAGTAATACCCGTCGTTCATCGGATAATTACTTTTACTCTTTCTCAGGAGTCACATTCAATGTATTATTATATATATATAATAGATTTCTCAACGGGGATTTCAGGGAAGAGTTTCGGGAGTCGCTGGTGATGTATCGTGATGATCAAAAATCCGACCTGCTAAAATTTGGTTAAAGTGATTCAAACTGCAGACTCAACGCAAAATAGTCACATTTAATTCAAAGCGTTAAAAATGTTATGAAAACAATTGGTATGTGTTCACAAAGTCCAAACGATTAATACGAAAAAACCCTCCAGGCTACATCCCGAAAATTCATTTCGTTGCCGAATTTCTACAATGTTTACGGCGATTCGTTTTTATATCTTGATTTTTTTATTTTTCATGCAATTTACGCATGCTTGCACGCCTGGTGAACACAGTTCACGTCAAACAGCTGACTGAGTAAAGTTCACTATTCAATGCATGGGATAAGGCCTAAACAAACACATTATCGATTTTTGCATTTGCGAGGTGAATTTCGGAACAGAAATAGCGCAGTTCAATTTTCATTCGCCTAAACTTTAAGTGACCCATTTTTGGTGGTTCTACGATTTGTTGGCTAGGAGGAGATGTGCCGGGAAGTTAAACACACAGACACACACCAAGATACACACACACACAAGTTGAGTTTTATATATATAGATTATTCTATGTATTGCGCAAAGGAGAAATCATATAAAGTTATTTGACTGTTTTTCTGAGCGGCGATGTTTGCTTATTTTAAACTTTTGGAAAAATCTCAACCTAAGTCACTCTCTCCTATTAACTCCTGACATTTCACAAGTCAGCATGTTTTCTTCATATTTTAAAGCTAAAGTTTTATCTCACATCCATAGCATGTTAAACAATGGAAGGGTATTATACAAGTGAGAAAACTTATTTGGCAATAGCGTGTTGTCAGTTTTATCATAAAACGACGCAATTAACTTTTGATTATATTGTCTTTGTTAATTATGAATGTTTTTATTACTTCATGCCATCACCTTTTGTTGATTACAGTATAACAATAAACTACAGGGAAATATTAATAATAATAATATTCATGCAAAAACTTGGCCTGTAACGAATGTGCAATTATTCTTAAATCTAACCGAATATTAGAGTGGGCATTGCTAAATAAAACAAAAATATTTTACATAAGCCAAATAAAGATGGCATTAACGACTTGCTTGACTTCAAGACATCGCCCCAACATGACCATTATCAAATTGTTTTAACTAGCAAAGAAGAAAAATGAAAATTATTTAAATCACATTCTCTCATATTAAAAATCTATGTGCAGGTCACAACTATAATGCCAGTGATCATAACCAGGCACCTAAGCTACAAACTATAACAATAACAAATAAATCCTGGGGATAATTATCATTATGATTAGATATACTATCAGACATTTTAGCTCATCTTCACATGCGATCGTGTTTTCATCGTTACAAACACAATGGAGAATCAAAGATCAATATAGTGTCCAGGTTTCAGAAATAAAAATGAAACGTCTGTTACGTAGACTTGTATCGTTCGCCATTTCTAGTATTAGAAGACTTTATAGCATTTAATTATGAGAGTCTAATTATGAGTCTTACTTAATCAATCAAGCAAGTAAGAGACTTCTAGCGATATTGCTTATGTTATTAGCTAATTCATCGATTTTGTTTATTTTCCAATTGAAACTCTTCCCTCTTTACCACGGTGATCTAATTTACAAACGCATTTGTCTATACTGTTTGCTGATACAACATCACTAATTTGATCAGATTGTTCTATCTCAATACTATAGAGAACTCTCAACAATATCCTGTCTCAATATGATAAAAAGCTCTCTAAATTATCCTTTCGCCAGACACAAGAGTCTCACTACAAACCATTGTAATGATTATATTGTATCTGTTGTCTCTACAGATTGACTTCATGCTTAATAATTTCTTTATAATTGATTGTGATATGAGGATAATTTTCTTGTTGTTTAGGCTAGACTTGCATAAATCGCAAAACCTACGTTCAGAAGCAATACAGGTAGAGAATCTTTCCTTTATGCAAAACAATAATATGATTTGAAGATTAGCTGCTATTTCTACATATTTAGCAAAGATTTTGTTACGTCCCTTATCGTTAAGGACGTTGCTTTTCTCCAAATCAACTAACAGAGTCGAATAACCATCAATCCGTGGTAGACGTACATTTATTTGTATAGTTTCGCCTGCCTTTACCAATGTGACTCCCTTTTATAATTATAATAATAGATTCGTGGACATCTTGACTGCTTTTTCTCGTAGATCGATCGCATTGGCAAAGGTCATTTCATTGGCTGAGTGGTATTGCGTCTCGTAAAAACATTTTAATAGGGAAGATAAATTATATATGACCTAGCCAGGAGTTTCAACATAACAAGGATGGTACACTTGGATATTTTAAGTTATAATTAAGATAAAAGTTAATAACCAAATGATTAATGAGAAAATGTATTGTTGTCACGAAGGCCTTGTGTAAAGCGATTACGAACATAGCAAACGCAAACAAGCAGTGCCTGTCACACTAACAGTATTATAGACAGGAAGGTGATATAGTAAGTTTGTGGGACAGATTTTGGTAAGAGTCTTCTGAAAGCGTTCTTTTCTTTTCCTCATTGTTGTTGAATGTTATCCGCAGAAAAGGCGCCTTCCCTGCATGATGTCTTCAGTTCTTACGATGTTCAGGGATTTTTTCTAGTCGTACGACTAAATGTTTGATAAACACATGATGGACACGTTGGAGTCGCGTAAGTGCCCCTTGGGTTCACAGTAACTATATTTCAAACCATTCATTGAATATTGACTAATAATACTATTCATAATTTTAACATTATCTCATTCCTTGAGTTGTAATATTGTGCAGCCAAACAAAAGAACTCACACACACACACACACTCTCTCTCTCTCATTTTCTCTTTCTCATCAATAAATACCCACCAATCATACTTGATATATTTGTCATTTTTCCTACAAAATAAAGAGATTATCTAAAGAATCTTTCGGTGGGTATCTACTGGAATTTTTAGCTGGTATTTGATATTTTCGAAAAGTTCCTTAGGCGATAGCAGCATGCAGACTTCACCATGTGTTTCAACAACTCTCTTTAAGTATTTCTGCCTTTCTGTCTCTTCTCTTTTTTTCTCTCTCTCTCTCTTTCTCTTTCTCTCTCTCTCTCTCTCTCTCTCTCGTACACTCTGACACATGCACTCACATACTCAGATGCACACAAATATATCTTCATAATATATGCTCATGCCCCACCTTCCCAGAGCTTTGCAAATACACACACACAGACACATACACGTGGGATAATTCCTAAATATATTCACACACAGCGACACCATATTTGCATAAAAGAACTCAGAAATAAACGTCTACACTCTCTAAGCTGATATAAAAAAACAAAAATGATAGAAATTGAATTTCATTAAAAGTTGAAAATAAATGAATTTTTAATATGCGTGGTTAATGACTTTTCATATAATTAATAAATGCTAAAAACTGAAATAAAACAATAGTATAAGCTGATCTTTTCAATAGGTGTGTGGTAGGAAGCAATGGACAAGCTAAAAGAATGGAAAGAAAATTTACATCTCTTGCCCCCCCCCCCTCCTCTTTGCACCTATGTTTACGTCATGAACGATATTATTCTATTCTAAAATGAAATGTGATACAGAAATGTTCGTAAATGCATTCTGGTATGTTGCTTGATAGTTTGCATTTCACAATCCGTGTTTATTAACCAAATTCATTTCTGTCGTCTTTCGTTTGCCTGAAGCAAAACTGAGTCTGAAATCAGGCTAAAAGATATATGAGGCCCGAGATATTCTACTGGAGCCTCGGTGACGTTTTGAGGTTGGTTAAATGTGATACCATATATGGAAAAGATAGATTGCCTCCTTTATATATACATATGCACATACATGCAGACATACATATATATATTCAGACAGTCAGACACCTGTCAAGTGCAAGCATAGCAGGCCGGGTATTATTGTTTGAGGTAAACAAGAAAGACTCCGTACTGCCATACTGTCCTGCTGATATGAATATCTGTTTCAAAATGAAAGCGATGGAGGCTAACTATGGACAACTACTTCGAAACCTTCAGCTTCTATACCCAGATTACAAATACCAATAATAATTGGTGCATTTCGTTTTGTTAGTAGATGCCTAAGTGACAATCTGGATGAGACGGGGCTTTCTGAAACTTATAACCACTAAATCGCACATTTTCACTATAAACTGTAAGTGTAACAGCAAAATTAGGCAAGACTTTTCTCATGTTTAAAATGTGACGTTGTTCTCTATGTCTACATTCTTCTTTAGAGGATGAATTTAAATAATCCAAAACAGAAATAAACATACATACATATACACATACAGCATGTATGTATTTGTGTGTGTGTGTGTGTGTGTGTTGAGTACGGAGTTCCAGAAATGATTCTCTGAAACAGAAATGTAATATAAAGTAAATCGTAAAACTAAGCACAAATTATCTCTCTAAACTTTACAATAATTTGTTTTACAATCAAATATATCATTGATATATGGAAAAAAAAGAACATATATACTGGAGGTATAGATATCGATCACTTCCGTACACTGACGGCGCCAAGAGACCAGCACCTATGGTACTATTTCCATCACACCAATATTTGGTAGATTCTTTTTGTAGACTCATTGTATATCAATCATTATATATATATATATAATGATAATAATAATAATAATGGATAGATAGATACTCAAGCACACATAATGTCTACTGTGTGCGTTCTTCGTACGATGTTTGTTCACAGTGCTATATTGTGTTTCCAATTTCTAGAGATTTTTTAAATACGTATCCACTCTACTGTTTCGTATATATTTTGTATGTTGTACTTTGAGGAAAATACTTAACGTCATACATACATGAATACACACATATTTACCTAAAGACACACACAAACACACAAAGATATAAATATATATATACATACAGGATGCGATGGATAAATTGTCACCATATGATACTTTTAATTTCGAGCATGTTTTTGATTTTGTCAACAACACAGTATAGTAGGGTCAATTGGGTACCGTCTGTGAGAAAACCATGATACAATTCACTCTGGCACAAATTTGGAAGTGACATACTGTACCACTTGGCATTCGCGCCGGAAGGTCCAATACGAAAATTTCAGAGTGCTTGGATGTCAATCCGAGGACAATGCAGAGGATTCGGAGAGAGTTGGAAGAGTATAGTGGTGACTACAAAGGTACGGCAGCACAAAAAACTCGCTCTGATCATCCCGATAAGAAAAGAACTCCTGAATTTGTTGGTGAGATCCATGCTATGATTGATAGCGATCCCGCCAAGTCAGGGATATTGGAGTGTCTGAGTTTCTTATCAGGTAGGTAGTGCATGAAGACATTTGTGAAAAAATATGTATATATACGTACTCACGCACACTGAGGAAACCGCAAATATAGAAAAACAAACCTGAAAACATCCAACACGCAGAAACACAGAGACACGTACACAATCCAGGACAAATGCATATATTCATATATATGTGTATATATAATAGATAGAGTGCGGGGAATAAACTGTCGTCTAAATTAAGCAAAAATGAAAATACTACTCACATCTCATTTTAACAGATATATTTACTAAAATTACATAAAAATATTCTTGAAATATTAGAGTAAATTTATTCAAAATCGCCATTGGCTTCAACCACAACCTTCAGACGGCTTCGGAATCTCCTGCAACCCTTCTGGGCGGTCGCATTGTTTCAGTTGGTGAATGCTGCCATAATCCTCGACTTCAGTTCATCTTTAGGGTTACGAAGAGTTTTGTCGGTTTCTCGCTCAGCTGTTCCCTACACATAATAATCAAGAGGGTTGCAGTCTGATGAGTTAGGGGTGATGTGGTCTCAGAAATTGTCTGACAGCCATGACTGAGTTCTCTTACTTGTGTGGCATTGTGAAAAGTCCTCTTGCCAGACATAGGGTCTTCCAGCAGCCACTCTCTTGACCCAGAGCAGCACAACCTACTTCAGGCACTCGATGTAGGCGTCCGTGTTGAGTCTGAGGCCGTGTGGAAAGATAAATGGAAGCATGACGTTGCCATCACTAGTGATCACTCCAAAAACCATGGCGTTAACTGGATGTTTGATTCTTATCCCTCTCTGTACATGTTTTGCGGACACGGCAAGCCAACAGCAGTTCTGTGTATTTACCATCTGGTCCTGACAGAGACTTTTCTCGTCTGAGGAAAACCAAAGCATGTTTGGTTGAAGGGAATGCTTGAGTTTGTTCAAAAGATTCTTTCCTATTTTCTTGATGGCTTGTGGAAAAATTGGCCCTATCTCATCAAGCACTCAACTATGAGTCCACTGCATCCTATAGCAGAAACTGCTTTAAGCTAATGAAACTCATAAGATAATCATTTATTGCTTTGTCACATTTATTTCAGGCGCGCGTGTGCGTGTATATATATATATATATATATATATATATATATATATATATATATATATATATATATATATATGCAGTTGCGGCCAAAGTTTTTAGAACAGCATTGTTTTCGTCAGAAAAGTAGGTATAAGTTTTTATCAAAGTTGTTTTATATTCTATAATTTTCACAGACAATAAATACGATATTATTTGTTATTGCCTGAGATTCTGGGGTAATTTGAGAGGATAATACAAAAGTTATGGATGATTTAGTGACTTACTGCAAAACCCATGGCGGCCATGGAGTAAAAGCAATCGTTCTGATCATTTGATCAGAACGATTGCTTTTACTCCGTGTTTTAGTATATTTAACCGGGGAACTCTAATGTTTTGAAGTTGTTTACGTGACGGTTCGTTTACTAAACATTAATAAGAATATTTGCAGTGTACTTTGTTAATATAATGCCACTTACTCCGTTACCAATTCGTCAGCAGATTATTAAGCTTCGAAGGAAGGATAATTTAAGTATTGGATCTATTGCAAATATTGTTAACGAGTCAAAACGTGTTGTACACGGTATTCTTAAGGTCTACGATGAATGTGGTTCGTGTGAAGCAAGAAAGTTTACAGGTAGGCCAAGAAAAACGACCAAGAGAGAAGATCGTGCTATGGTAAAGTTGGTTAAAAAGGACAGATTTAAAACTGCTGCTGCTGCTGTGTCTCGTCTTTTAGTTGAACATGACCTAGAAGCAAGAGCACCTGCAGTGAAGCCACTGATCAGCTCCATGAATAAAAATGTGTTGTCTTACCTTTGCAACCGCACATGTGTTGTGGTTTCAAAAAAAATGGCAAACGGTGCATTTCAGTGATGAATCTAGGTTTATGCTATTTGGCTCAGATGGGAAAAGGTACGTTAGTCGAAAAGTAGGTGAAAAATTGTCGCCTAAATGCCTTAAGACTAGTGTTAAATTCGGTGGAGGAAGTGTCATGGTTTGGGGGATGATATCTGGAGATGGTGTGGGCCCTGTGGTGCGATTACATAAAAAGGTAAATGCAGGAGTTTATAAACAACTTGTAAAAGATCATCTCTTGCCTGTGCTGAGAAATTCAACTAAGCGACCACCCATATTCATGCAGGACAATGCCCCATGTCACAAGGCCAAGGTGGTCATGAACTTCCTCAAGGCTGAAAAGGTTATTATTATGGATTGGCCTGCTCAAAGCCCAGATCTCAATCCTATTGAAAATGTGTGGAATATTCTAGGAGAAAGTTCGAAAGCCAGAAATCCTAAAACAACTGAGCAATTATGGAATGCCCTTCAGAAAGAATGGAATAAGATCACCCAGCAAGAAATTGAAAATTCAATTTCCTCATGCAGTCGAAGATGTCAGAGTGTGATTGAAGCTAAAGGGCTTCACACTAAATATTAAATAATTCCAGTATTCTCTGTCATTTTTGATTATTTTGTTATTTTTTCAACCGTTCTGATCATTTTGGCCGCCATGAAAGCAGAAAATCCATAAATCATCCATAACTTTTGTATTATCCTCTCAAATTACACCAACATCTCAGCCAATAACAATTAATATTGTATTTATTGTCTTTGAAAATTATAGAATATAAAACAACTTTGATAAAAACTTATACCTACTTTTCTGACGAAAACAATGCCTTTCTGAACATTTTAGCCGCAACTGTATATATATGTATATGTAAAGGACCACATGAATTGATCCAACGACATCACATTGTATAGACCATAACTTTACTGATCTTTAATTAGAACAATTACATATCATAAGTCTACTAACGTATCGTACTCTTTGTTCTGCTCCGTACTTTTCATTCGTAACAAACGCTGAACAATACTGTTTCGAACTTTACATTTATATCGTCAAAACCATTTAACAATTCTGATTTGGAGGATAATTTTATGCAACAAGAAATTCGCCAGCCGCAGTAAACAATACAAACGTATGAATATGAAAACGAACAGAGGGGAAAACGAATTAGAAAATGTAAGGCATTACAAGCGATGGATTTTTACAAACACATTTTTGTTATTATCATTTTTCTAGAAAGTTCCGACGGTACATACATATATACATACATACACGTGTGTGTGTATATATATATATATATGTATATACGTATGTATATGGATATATATATATATATATATATATCCATATACATACGTATATACTTATGCCTGTATATGCGTATATAATATAATAATATAGGTATATATGTATGTATGGATGTAGTAAATTGAAAATGATATTTCCTCTAATAATATTAAAAATGACATTTTGCCACTTCAAATTTATTTTTGTCTCTCTTCCTCTCTTATTCTTCTTTCGTTTCTATTATGGAGATGACAAAATGTAATTTTCTTTCAGTTCTTAAACAAAACATTAAAGAAAACAACAGAAAGCAAAACAAAGGCAAAAGGAGATAGCAGAGACCATCAGAGAATTACACTTTAGAGTTATTAGTCACGTTATGAATCAGAACATGAGAAAAGTGTAGATAATTTGCTAGTGATACACTTTGGAAGAAATATATGTACGGTAATTAACATCACACAATAAAAAATAAGTTATTTGATTTAAAATTAGCAATTTTCCTTAAAAGTCATCTGAGAGAGAATTAATGCATTATCGCCTCTCTTGTTTTTTTTTTCTGATGTAAAACCCCAAGATAATCTCTGATCAGAACATTCAGCCATGATTTTCAAAATTTTTTCCGATGTGCAAGAAACCCAGGATTAGATTATTCAATGTGTCTTTCTGTAAGACAGCGAAATGTAAATTGTGGAAGAGTTGGCTGCTATTTGTAGGAAGTCATTCGACACAGCGAGGCCCCGCAATGGTTAGTACACAATGAGTAAGTACATTATGTATTAATCAAAACCCTTCTCTGTTTAAAGCCTCATGCATATATTCGTATTTTAAAGAGAATTATTCCAGTCTACCTGTTTGAAAATATATGCACGCTGCATTTATATTTCAAACCCGTTCGTTAAGAGAGGTGATGGACATTATATTATTTGATCAACTAAATTAAATAGTTGTTGAATCAACGATTATGTAGGTGAGTATTCCGTATCCTCGGGGAAAAACCTTATGATACAATCTATGTAAAGCCCGGTGAAATGTATGCGAGGGGTTTCCACGTAATGACCCCATCTCTAATTTCACTCAGACGGTTTGGATTAACCTGAGTCTAAAAATCACCCAAAATGTCACTAAGTGGAACTGAATCCAGGACCTCATTTTTCCTTCACATGTTTCGTAGATTGAAAGATTAACAATTTAGCAGGAATTCTAATGCTCTCAGTTTGATCGGTTTTCGGTTAGTTCTTTTATTGCTTAGTATCCACCAAGTCGCGGTGGACATAGTCCTTATTCACTTTCAGGTTTATGAATAAAGAATTTACATCATTACAGAGAGACATTAGTTGATGACGTAACTAATTTTGTGTTTCTGTAAGTATTACACCAGTTATTGCTTAACTGAGGATCCCATATGTGGTCACTAAAACTGCTAAATCTAACAGCCAAAAGCTTCCAAATAACATCCTATCACCAAAGAAACGGACGAACGGGGTTAAACTCTAACAAATTAGCAACAGAAAGCAGGGTGGGTAATGGATGGGAAGGTCTTCAGTCATATGGCTGTTCCACAAGTGCTGGCTAATGCCTTACATACGTCACAAAGAACATATTTAAGAAAGGGAAAAGAACACAATTCTAAGAGTCAATATATGAAAGTATTGTTACTCACCACAAAATTATTTCAAGTTAAATATTTATTATCTCCGCCTCAGCGAAGGTGGAGGTATTGCTTTCAGTCGCGTTTGTTTGTCCTTGGACAAAATATCTCAAGAACCGCTGGATCGATTTGGATGAAACTTTCAGGGGTCTTTGGCCTCGTGCTTGGCACGAACTGATTAGATTTTGGGATCGATTTTATTACAAGACAAGGATTCTGGATTATTTGCCCGTTTATTTTTACTTAATTTTTGAGAGCGGTGGGTTCATTTTTAGTATTCTTGTTCGTGAGAGTAGTCGAGTTTATTTCAGATATTCTCATTTAAGAATTATCTCATGCTAATCGTTGAGAGGATATTTGATTTTGCCTTGGCGGAAGTTTGCGCTCTTTGAGTGCTCTTGTTATTTTTAAATTCATTATGTTAACCCTCATTTAACCATTGCTCTTACAAGAGGATACCGTTTCCGAGTAATATCTAAACAATCTTGCTATAACAGTTGTTGAAATTAAAACAGATATTGAAGGTGCTTATTTCGATAAAACTGTCAAATAAGGGATTTCAGTTATTTAGCTCTAGGCTGGCTATATTTAAATATACCTCTGATCCATTCGTTTCAACTTATAAAGGTGATTTATTTACTAGAGGACTACATCTC
The DNA here is from genome assembly GCF_006345805.1 of Octopus sinensis. Lineage (NCBI taxonomy): Eukaryota > Metazoa > Mollusca > Cephalopoda > Octopoda > Octopodidae > Octopus > Octopus sinensis. The sequence continues at coordinate 58,040,865 of NC_043013.1, forward strand.
CAATGTGTCATTCTTTTCAAAAGATGTTAGTGCATGAGTTCAAAGGAATTTAAGTCTTATTTCTTACAACTATTATGACTATGTAGAATTGCTGGTTCATACTCTCGCAAGTATATATTTCATGCACCAAGAATTTTGGAGTGTAGCCCTGTCGAGGTCAATAAGTTTTATTGTTTCAGCTATGAAATGATAAGCGAAGGTGAGGGATGACTGCGTGAAGATCTTGTGTAGAGAGACAGCTTCATCTCACTATATAACAATTTCGGCTAATGTCTTTTCCACTGTGTAATGTTATTACCAGTTCAAATCGGCTTGTGGTACTACGTTCAAACCCGTAAGCAGGCTAAGCTATTCGCTGTGTTTTTTCATGGCGAAAATATCTCGCTGTAGACGAATGATGTAAATACTCCTAAATCAGCTAACTGCGCTACCTGCCCAACCTGTGAGAAGCAAGCATTTCGGAATGATCATCTATTCTTCACGCAGAGAAACTGAACACAAGACAGATTGGCTTGGAGCTGGTAATAGCATTGCATTTATACACATCGCTACTTAGTACCCCCAAGCCGTAATTTGTATTTGTATGTATATATATATATATATATATATATATATATATATATATATATATGATGGTCTCTCTCGTCAAAGACGACGTATGAGCATTCAGCTTTTGCCAAACGATTTGCACAAGCGAATTGATTATAGTGACCAACTGCTCGTGCCGCCGCACATTAACTCACTCTCTCCATCAAATCCTGTTTTCTGAACCGGTGCTCCGTGGATCATGCGGCAGGTGTCAAAAGTGCCAAACGTGACATGAAGTGTTTTTGCTGAAGAACACAACTCACCACACAGACTAGGAATTGAAATTATGATCGCTATATCGTGAGTACAGCACCCTAACCACTGCGCCGTGCGACTTCACACACATACACACATGCACGCACGCGCACACACACACACACACACACACACACGCGCGCACATTATATATTTAAATACACGCACATGAACATGTTATGTATATATATATATGTGTGTGTGTGTGTTTATACAGCTAGGTGTGCGTGCATGTGTATATGTGTGTATGTGTGAGCGTCTATATGTATTCTTGACAGCGCTTTATAAGAAAACCGTAAGTTAGAAGATCGGTAATATAACAGACGAGATTCTTAAGCACCAGGCTGTAAATTCGAAGATTTTGACCAAAACTTTGATGGTCGTGCCCCAGCTTCAGTTCTTTTCAATGAATAACCCCTGGCAAACCGTTACTAGCCATAATAAATAATAGTAATATTATAATTGAGGTTATTTGTCAGATGTGAAAGAGCAGGAACACTGAAGGCATCCAGGAAAATGCATTCGACAATGCCTTCACCGTTTGGGTTCAAATCTTACAACAATATTCCAGAACGGGAATAAGATAAATCCCATTGATACATATGGATCTGAAGGCATATTACCGAGTCTTGCGCTCTAATTGAACTTGTCGACGAATGTCTCTGACAACAAACACCAGCGTCTTACCAACAAACGACACATTGATAATGCAGGAGAAAATGATTTCAACACGAAATCGATGGTCAAAGCTTCCAGAGTCTTCGTTCAGTTACGTTGTTGAATAGTAGAAACAGAAGCTAAACAACCACCACAGCAACAACAATAAGAAGGCACGTCAACAAGGTAATCTCGACCTGCAAAACATAGACACCAATCCGACCACAAAGCAGAAAATAACGTTTTAAAGAAAAAGGATGGACAGGCACAACAGATCTTAGGGTCCTAGACACATTAGGGTTGAATAAATCATTGGTTGAGCTCTCGGAATTGTCTTCCATAGAATGTTTATGAAAAGTTACGGAACATCATATATAATATTGTTAATTAATTTTATGGTAACCAATTCAACTCTATCGTTGATCAAATATCTTATCGAAAGAAAATCAATGACTTTGAAACTTTGGTGTGAAATATTCAATCAATAGTATCGAATATCTCAGAATATATCAATAACAACCTGGATTACTTAATTGCTCTTATCAGATTACAATTATTTGTTTCCTACTCTCATATTACTATTACTTATAAACATCATATCAATCATCATCTTTATTATTATTATTATTATTATTATTAAATTACAACCATTTATTATATATGTGTATGTGTGTGTATATATGTGTGTGATAACAGTTATTGTTATCATTTTACACATATTAAAATAAGTATCATTTTCATTAATGATATTAAAGCTATATATTGATAATTATTCCTGCCTCGTGTTGTACTGCCATTGGTCTTTCCTTGTACAATTCCAGTTGTGTGTTAATTTTTATGAGCATTGGCTGCTAGCACGTGAATCTTCCTACAATGCAACTCCAAGTCGACGCCAAGAGAAAGGATGAGAAATGAATCGATATTAGGACTTGACCTGGACCTGTACTTTATCGATCCCGGAGGACATGAAAGACAAATTTAACCTCAATGTGATTTGAACTCAAACCACAGGAAAACCAAATAGCACAAAGCAAACAGCACAACTTCACTAAATTGCTCTGTATACAATTGTTAATTTTTAATACAATTATTAATTAAATCTGCTGTAAAATAATAACCTGATCTCAAAGCATTTCATAAAAAATGCTTTTCTTTATTTTCAAATTCTAAGGAACATTCCGTTAAAAACACGGAGATGATGTAGGAATAGAGAAGCGGATTACCAGTAACAGCAACAACAACAGGGAGCAGAGTGACGGTGATGCCAATAACTATAACACGACTGCAGCCTTTCTACTCCTAAATCTTTAAAAAGAGGCTTCTAACTGAGAAAGAGGTGAACCAAGGTCGAGGCGTCAAGTGACCTGTTGAGCTGCACCTGTAACGATTGACACTCGATCGAAGACCAAAAAACAGAAAAGGGTCAGATAGACCACTCCTATTCCTTTCGGCCTCAGCAAAGCGGCAAAAAAACCAATAAGATGAGATGAAATCTTAGTAACACAGACAACGAGTTACTAATCGTGCCCGCCAGTCCTTATCTTCCAACGCCATTTCTCGCCTTTAATTAGTGTTGAGCATTATCTAACTAAAATGCCTTGCGTACGATTGGTGTTACTAGTTGACCTTAAGGTGTTTGGATACTTAAGATCCAATTTACCGCCTAGAAGGAACACAAACTCAGCCACCTCTGTAATATCACACCAATTAAGAATGTTTCGGCAACTCCTCAGAAGTAGAAATCAGTAAGTTGGGTGAGCCTCAGAGGACAAAATCCGTTACCATGACATTTATATTTCTGTTGCTAGATAAGGCAAAGTGAGGAACTATTTTGTGTCCCAGACGTTTAAGTTTTTTTTTTTGTTTTGGTTAATTGACTCACCCCAATATAGATATATTTTTTTAACACAATTAACTAGTAAACTGATTAACTTCTGCATCTGAAATGTTGAAATATATCCATATAAATTATTGATCTTTCTCAGATAATATTCGCTAGATTTTGTAATTGAGCTAAATAGATTTTTTCCCCCTGATTTATTAGGCTTTCTTCAAATCAAATATAGAACCGCAAGCTTCACTACTTACCGCTATATTAGCTGTTCACACTGACCATAACTGTGTGTATCAGTCTTAGGATGAACATAATATATGGGCACTCATATATTAAACATAGAATCATTCTCATTTGTAAACTACATTTGCAAAGCAAGCCGGGTGGTTGTTAAATTTGATCGACATCGTATAAATTGAAGTGGAAGAGGAATCTGAGAACGTTAGCCGCTTCTGACCGCTGCCAACTGAAAATATTCGCCACTACTGACCACTGCCATCTTTCTTCAAACTTCAAACTTTTTACATGCAAATAATACAGACGTAGTGTGTTTTGTGTGTGTGTGTACACATAGAGACCTACCTTAATTTATATGACATTCTCATCAGAAGAAAAGAACAAATACCATTTTAGAAAAGATTTGTTGCTCTTTGGCTCCAGATCAGCAGTGAACAAGAAAAAATAAAATCATTCCCACAGATAGTGTAACCGTGACCATCACGCTTTTCTTTGTCAATTTGTCAATACAGGCTTTCGTTGCACATTGCCTAAGTCCAGCATCCACGTTGATGTTCTCACATTTGATTTACTGTTGATTGTAGCGCCAGCATCATTAATAGTGTGAATAGGATTAAATTAATCGACCGGGGTTCCTTCCTTGTTTGTTTTACACTTTTTCTTACAACTCCCATTCACCCCATTGTTCACACCGGCACCAGAAGAGCCCCTCCACAACAGTCAAACAGCTGACATATGACAAGAAAGAAAATAGAGACTAAAGTGGCAGAAGATTTCAACATTCAGAGTGGAATGACAATATGAGGATTTCGGAGAGTCGCTATGAATATTAAATGGATAATGTGTTTAATATCACAATTCATAAAATATATATTAATAAAGTCTTAACCACTCATCAAATGTATTACATATTAACTTCTCTAAGACAGAACAGTTATTGTTTTCTAAATAGAATTGTGAATACAAAATCTAATTATCTGAGCACGAGTTTTATTGAGACCCAAAGGGCTAAAAAGACAAACATACAGCTGTGATTGAAACAAAGAAGTGGGAAACGTATAGAAACCAGATAATGTAAAGTATCTCGCGCAAGGCTTTTCAGACTCTGCAGAATCTTTAATCCTTCTTCATATATTTAATATTAACAAGAATCTAACTGCTCAACACTGGTTTGCTGTTTTTCTTCACAATGAAAAATTTGCTTATTAACACTTGATAACAGCCGGCTTTTTCGCTTTTCTTTTTTGTAATTCTGTATATTTCTATTATCAGCAATAATGCTAGAATACATTTTGCGTGTGTGTGTGTTAAAGGAAACTAATATTAATGTAAAATAAGAATAGAAAATCCGAGCGGAACATTTCTTTAAAATATTGGATTACAACAATAGGAGAGAGAGAGAGAGAGAGAGAGAGAGAGAAAGTATATAATGCGCTGATAATAGTAATTATATTAAGAACTACACACATTAACAAAAGTAATAATCACAAAGAAAAGTAAAAGTAAAAGCTGAGAGCCATAACCATAAAAGAAATGAATATTAAGCTAATAAACTGGTGCATGGAAAGGGATAAGAAATTCCATCGGAACAATAAGTGCTCTTCATATCATTATTATCCTCATCAACCATCATCATCGTCGTCATCGCCACCACCACCACCAACATCACCATCACCATCATCATTGTCATCGCTATCATCATCGTCATTAACTATTTTCTTCCGTTCATCATCAGCGTCATCAATATTAATATGATTGTGTGGAACAACCACCGACATCATCATCACCCAAAATGACATCCACCAATACTTCTCAAACGAAACACATAAACTAAAAACTATAATAATCCCATACAGAATCACACAAAAAACTCCCTTTTATTCCTACTATTATAGTAATATCCCAACCCAGCCATCCGGTCTCCACGCACCATTCCCCTATTCTTTATGGGGGCCAATCAATGAGGCAATTTTGTACCTACCTCCTTATTAAAAACTAAAAAAAGATAGAATTTTCAATCATTTTTAGCTGTATTTTTCACTCCTAAATATCATTCCCCCCCACCTTCTTTTTGTAGCTGGAGGCAATTTACCAGCTGCTCGGGTTTCTTCTCTACTCTAAACATAACATTGCTACTTTTTTAACTCGATTGATTTCTTCACGCAGAAACACGCCGACGACTATAATTTCTTTCATCCACGCTCTCTTTCCATCTCTCTACATACGTTTGTGTATGTATGTGTGTGTGCGTGCGTATATATATATATATATAAAATGTATATAATGTATATATATATACATGTATGTATATATGTAAGTAGATCTCAAAATATATGTACACAAACATATATATACACAAACACTTTGTGTGTGTGTGTGTGTGTCTGTCTGTCTGTCTGTCTGTCTGTTCGTGTGTGCACGTGTATGTGTGTAGGCGAGGTGTATTTATGAGCAGCTGTAAAAATCAATAACTATGTAATACATGAACTTCCTGATCTATCCTAATTCCTTTTGTGTCTATTGTACTTATTCCATTTAGCTTCTCAAAGACTGCCTACTGTTCGACAAGAACATGCTTTGCAACAGAAACATTATATCATGGCTACAGGAAAATGTCGTTCGCTTTTTCGTTGGTTTTATTAATAGACTTTTTATTGTCTAATTTTAAGGGTTTTCGCCGTACACGTTGTTTCTTTGTTACTGTTGTTTTTCTTTTCATTTATTTTAAATAATAGAATTTTCATTCCCATGTTCCGGGTTTTATTTCTTCGTTCGTATGTTTTTTTTACAGACAAATGTTAAAAGCTGTGATTAACCGATATATTTTAGTAAAGTTTAAGTATTCATACAAATAATAATACAGATACACACACATATATCATATACGATGAGCAAATTTTCACCATTTTATATTTCTAATTTCACGCTTTCACGCATGTGCATTGTGTTTTTTTTTTAATGTTGACGACTAGACAGCATAGTAGGGCCAGTTGGGCACCGTATGTAAGAAAAATCGCACCATGACGCAATTCATTGTGTCAGAAATTTGGAAATGACATGCTATACTGCTTGGCATTCGCACCGGAAGCAAGAATAAAACCATTTCAGAGTGTTTGGGTGTCAATCTGAGGAGAGTGCATTCTGGGACATGTACCGTGAGTAATGAAAACCAAACTTCCAATAAACATCATGGTGCTTGGTGTGATGGTGACTCTATACCTCCATTCATCTTCCCACACGGCTTCAGACTCAACACGGAGGCTTACATCGATGCCTGGAGGAGATAGTGCTGTCCTTGGTCAAGATGGTGGCTGCTGGAAGATCCTATGTCTGGCAACAGGCCTTTGCACCATACCACATAAGCAGGAGAATCCCAGTCATGGCTGTCAGACTATTTATGTGACCACATCACCCATAACATCTGACCAACTTACTCCCCAGACTGCAACCTCCTTGATTTTTATGTGTGAGTGCAGTTGAGCGAGAGACCAACAAAACTCTTCGTATCACCAAAGATGAACTGAAATCAAGGATTATGGCAGCATTCACCAACTGAAACAAAGTGACTCTTCCAGAAGAGTTGCAGGAAGTTCCGAAGTTGTCTGGAGGCCGTGGTGAAGCCAATGGGCGATTTTATTAAATAAATTTACTCTAATATTTCGAGAATATTTTTATGAAATTTTGGTAAATATATCTGTTAAAATGAGATGTCAATTTTATTTTCATTTTTGCGTAATTTAGACAACACTTTATTCATTGCACCCTGTATACATATATACATGCACACACACATACAGACGCGCATATTGAGAGAGAGTAGAATAGATAGACAGATAGATAATCCAAACATACGAACACAGATATAGGCATATAAAGACAGAATGAGAAAGAGAAGGTGAGAAAAAGAAGAAAGAAAGGTGGTGTGACCTTCTGATGAAATGTTTAAAGAACTGGAAACATCTGATTAAAACACACGACCTCTATTCCAGCAGCTGATCTCTAACGAGTTGTTTCCACCCGATCTTGAGGTTTATTTCGAACTTTTGAAACCTGAAGTTCAAAGTAGCTTCATTCTTCCTGAAGGAGAATAAAAGTGAACCACGTAACAATGATATATCGTATAAGCTATACAAACAATACAAACTCTTTCACGTCGTCCTTAATGCGTCAGTGTGATTGCTACAATTCTGAAAATCACAAAAAATGTGTGTAAAACTGAATGTTACCCTGTGTATACTGAATTTGGAGAGACGGTGTGATGGGTGATTTTATCCTTCAAGCTACGAGCTGTAAACCAATATTGCAGCAGAAGGAAGGGTTGCTTTATCTAAGATTTCTTTATTTCATAAGAAACTGAGAAACGTTTTAATAATGTTATTTCAGGATTTTTAATTTCCGCACGTTGGTGATATAATCCTCTATTAATAAGTATAACTCGATTATATTTATGAAGCTAGATAGCTGTTAAATCTAGGATAAAATCACGAAAACTGATGATAGTTGATTCGGTAGATACAAATGGAACTGCTGTAAAAGGTGATAATGAGCTCCCGAATTTTTCTAATGTGTCTGCATTGGCGTTAAACGTACAAAGTCGCATACACATGCACTTACTTCATTACGCCCACACACACACATACGCATGTCTATGGAGAGACACGCACGCACACATGAGAGATCCATACGCACAAACACATGCTTGCTCACACATATAGCAGGCCACTGTTGTGCCCCTTTCCACCCACGCCTCAAGCCAACTTCTTCCTCTTCTGGTCATTTAAGCATGTACTGACCATCTAATTGAGGCACGGTTTTTCTTTTCTCTCTGCTTTTTTGTCTCCTCATTTTTCCTTTTTGTATACGAGCGTGTGCTCGAAACGTCAAAAACGTCTTCAAATTTCCCAAAGTGTCAATCTAATCTAAGGTGTATATATATATATATATATATATATATATATATATATATATATATATATATATATATATTATATATATATATATATTCTTATTTTAAAGAAAAATTGTCCATAGGATCATTTTCTAATTACTTCCATTAAATCCTCATCAGAAACAAACTGATAGCTATCACTCTGAAGTTTCACTATAAGTTATATAGTTCATTTTAGTTTTTATGGACTAATCACTTACATTAAAGTAACGTACTGGACTTAAGGTGCTCAGGACTGTTACAGATGATATATTGACAGCCATTCGGTTCACTAAAACACCACCCCAAGGAAAGGGACCAACGCTTGTCTTGGAGCTGTAGAGAAGATCATTTCACTGAAACTTCAACAACCATCTTGTTTACTTTTCATAGTCCAAGACTGCAGCTGAGAAAAGATATCGGGAAACTCTTAAAATTCGCATAACCCATCGTATCAATAACACTCTGCCCAGAGAGGGTGATCTTTTCAAATGTCACCAAACAGGTGATTATATGGGAACGGATTGTTCCATTAGAAGAACAGAGAGAGAAAGCTCATGAGTGGACGTTTGCCGAATACCAATCCCTGATAGAGCAGTGCAGATATCGTTGAAGGTAGCAGATATCGTTGCAAGGCAGCAGAAGTGCGCTGTCGGGGTTTATTACGGCGTTTATTCTGCACGTCTTCTTGGAGATAGTGGTGCAGCAAAAAGGAAGACCATATTTTTTGGATGGATCAACTGGGAGTAGGAGGTCTAATATTCAAAGACGGGAGACCCCTGGAAACCCAGGAATATCACTGACAATTCCCCCATGGTATTTGCGAGATGTATCTTAAAATTCTGTGTGTGTGTGTGTGTGTGTGTTTGAAGGTGCATGACCTGGTATGCACTCACGAATGTGGGGTCATGGTTTTGATTCTCAGACTGGATGCATGTTGTGCTCTCGAACAAAACACTTTATTTCCCATTACTCCAGTGCACCCAGCTGTAAATGGGTAACCCTGCTACGGACCAGCCCTCCGATCAGTGGGATGTTAGCCTGCTATACATACATACATACATACATACATACACGCTTGCATACATACACACATACATACATACATACATACATACATACATACATACATACATACATACATACATACATAAATGCATGCATGCATACACACGCACCATTAATACATACATACATACTTGAAGTGTTTAATAATCTTATCGCACATTTTACATTTCTCTTTATCGGTCAAATAACTATCTTCAATACAATAGATTAAACAAACCCTCTGAAACTTGGGCCCACTTTTTGGGCCAAAGTTCAATAATTTGGTCAAAGTAATTAAGGCAAGACTAATACCTCAGATTTCAAATAGCAAAATTTCAGAAACATAGCAGAAGATATGCCTCTGGGCGTTATTTGACTTTGCAAAACTACAAATATTTCACTAAATGTGCATATTATCCTTGTGTTGCTGGGCATTGTTGTAAATTCAACCACTTCCAGCGTTCTTTGCGTTTTTATTTTTTATTTTCAAAATGACATTTCTTACTATGAATAGCAATCTAAAGATCACAATATCTCCGAGAATAATTAATGTAATAAGCTGTAATTTGCATGCATATTACATTGATACCGACCTGCCTAGTTACTATTCAACCGTGATTAGACACACCTCATTTGTTCATTTCCAAGAGACACTTAAATGCTATTACCCAGGGGTAAAAAAACACTTGAAATGTTTCATATGAATATGAGCGACCCCACAACAAAATCTAGGCCAACTTCATCAATGACTTTGATTCAGCATCTAGTCTTTACCCAAATCTGTTGGCATTCCAAGATAGAGCATATTATCTTTGAAAGTTCGGTCGAAAAATTGACCTAAAATACGAGTATGTTTTCCTTGTCGGTCATTTTCATTTTATAATTCGGTAATGAATAGATAATGCGGAAATTTGAATGTGTTTGTTGATAGAACTAAAATCGTTCTTGATGTATGCCATATTTGGTTTGCCTGGGTTTTATTCCCGTTTAGTGAGAGCATCTTCAATTTAGGAGTTTTTTCCTACATTTAAGGTGTTGGTATTGCCAAGAACCATACTAGGAATGGAGCCAATGAGGACACTGGTATTGGATATGATGGCCGCGATTTATTCCAAACAATTAGAAAATGTTTTTTGATAAATTAAGTTCATAATGTAAAACAATTTTATTTCAATTTTCTCTCAAAATACTTAAACTTGAAATTTCTATCGCCGAGAAAATTTGCTACCATTCCAGCTTTCTCAGTAATTGTTCATTCTTGAACATTTTTCGATACCTTCCAAAATGGCGATAAGTGGCAAACAGGAGTTCATCTACATAATATATATATATATATATATATCCATTGTTTTCTTTCCGCTATCAAAGTTAAATGAGGTGAATACCAAATGAACGAGTTCTATAAAACATTATTTCAAAGTTCCCTTTCATTCAGGTAGAAGTTTACAGTTTCTTGTTGTTGTTTATATGTATTTTATATATATTTAAATATTATAATTATTTATATAAATTTAATTTTACTACAAATACTTTTCTCCGTTTTTGAAACAAGATTTAGAATACATATAAAATCACTGGGAAAAATTGTTAATAAAACTCTAAAAGAAAAACATCACTTTTCGTCGGTGAAAGTAAAGTAGGTTTCAAATATAAACAAATTTTTATATATTTATAATTCGTGTTTACTTGGATGCTTTAGAAATTTTCATTAAGCTCGCACGCGCACACAAATACACACATGCATGTACATACATTCACAGACATATGTGTGTATATATATATATATATATATATATATATATATATATACACACACACAAACACATATATATCAATACACACATTTATATATGTAAATATCTGTAAATATATAAACTTGTAGGTAAGGTAAACAGTGAAGCTAAGTGATGCAGCCATCTGACAGCGTTAATGTGTGAGACAAACAAAAGACATTTCATAACAGCTCTAACCTGTCAATATTTCTATTAACAAATCTTTTAGTTTCCATTATTATTTAGTTTCATTTTTTCCATTTTTCATTTCCCCTTCCCCATCACTTTATTTCTATTGTCGATATTTTAGGACTATAACGATATATGTATATTAATATCGATATATATCTGTGTGTGTGTTTGTGTGCTTTTATTATGAGGATGGTTTTAAGGAGTATGCGTGCATAAATGATTAACTAATGTCAACAGCAATCTGAATTTTAAATCCCTGCACACGTTGTATAAATTGTTACAATATCCTGGCCATTAAAATGTTTTCCTCTTGGTTTTCTACATTGCAGAAAGCCGTCATATCAACTCGCTAGCTGTCATTAAGAAATTCATTCACGCGTGGAGATAAGATTCTCCCATCAATACACGACACGGCACAACTTCAATTTACAGCTGTTGTTTGACTCTCGACGTCATTTTTTTGTGTGCTTTAGGAGATTTTATTTTCAAGTAGAATTTCCGAGGTTCGTTTTAGCGTTTGTTGGATGTTCGTATAGTCCAGACAGATAATGAATTAATAATAATAATGATAATAATAATAATAATGATAATGATAATGATGAGGATGATGATGATGATAAAAATTATATGTTGATAATGTACATATACATACATGCACACACTCACACACACACATATATATACACATACATATATATATAACGGGAAGCTTTATGAAAATAAACAAAAGACGAAGGCAGGTGGAAAACAAACGAACAATTGTATTAGTATGGCGCTCAGGAAATATAAATAAAACAAGTCTTTAACGTTTCGAGCCTATACATATACATCTATGTATATATATGTCTGTCTATCTGTCTATCTCTCTCTCTCTCTCTCTCTCTCTCTCTATATATATATATATATATATATATATATATATATATATATATATATATATATATATATATATATATATATATATATAAACATACATGTATGCATACATACACACATAACATTATATTTAAGTTATCAACCTGTTAAGAAATAGGTTTAAATGTAACCGAGTTGGTTTCACAGCAATCTGAACTCAATTCCCACTTGTATCAACAATATTATTATATTTACATTTCTCGAACAAATCTATTACTGTTATCTATTTAATTCTATTTATATTATCGCTGCTCCAATTACAGGGTGTCAGCGTTGCAACTTCTATTTCTCCCATAATATTTGTCTTCGTCTCTTTCAGACTGCTTGCGGTGAAATGTGATATACAAGTTACATAACTTTAGTGTACGATTTTCTTGAGATATAATCATAATACAGCGTAATCTATGATGATAAAAATATATTCTATTTTCCGAAAAGAAAATAATCCACTGGGTATTGCATCACCTAATTATTTCTCAACACTAACAATCACATTATTTAGTTTGTCTGTCGACTCTATTATTTTTAGAATGAAATTTGGCCTGCTTTGAGTGGCTAATCTAAGTGGAATAATATTCATTCAGTCCTTTATTCTTTCACTACCATCAATTGTTGTATCGGAACCATGCTGGAGCATTAGTGTTTAAGTGTTATTATCTGTTCTTGTTATTATAAAGGTCATCATTTGTCAAACCACTTATTTATGAAAGATGAACAACCGTAGAAACTGTCGGTTGTTTCAGGAACTTGTCTGTGAGGACCCAGGTTCGATATTTGCACGAAATCTGGACATCTGTCCTCAGCCTGGAGCCGGTGCCAGAATATCGAACAAAAGCAAAAATACTTTTAGAATGAAATCTTTCGCCGGAGATGTTAAAAGGGCGCAGGATTCTGGCTTCAATTCAAGTGTCTGTTTTCATCACCATCCACCACTGACTCCACTTTCAGAAGTGTGGTTCAGGAGGTAGGCGCCTATAGAATATTCAGCCACTCCGACACGCCTCATTTACGCGTTGGTCGTTTAGATGTTCGTAAACCTCAACATACACTTGTCGTTCGTCGATGGGTAGGACATTCTATATGTAGGTGTGTAAGTGTTTACGTGTATGCATGCGTATATAGGTATTTATGTACATATCTACATATACATTTATATGCATGTATATATATATATATACATACATGCATATATATATATAAATATATAGGGAGAATTCACATAAAAACAAAAGGTGGAGACAGCTGGGGTAGACGACAAACACATGTATTAGTTTAATGTTTGGGAAGTGAAACGGTCTTTAACGTTTCAAACCTACGCTCTTCAACAGAAAGGAACTCAGAAAGAAACAAGGAGAGAAAATAAAGAATGTATGGTGGCTAGTGATCTATCATGGCGATATGTATACATACATACATACACACACACATACACACATACATACATACATACGTACATACATACGCATATGTGGAAAGCAAAGTTGTACAGGGAACGCTACTAATTTTAAAATTGCTGTTAAGAAATTTGACGTCATAGTGCGAGAGAAGACAAGAAAGAGAGAAAGAGTGAAAGGGAATTAAAGGATAAATGGAGTTGTAAGTAAATAGAGAATAAATTTTAGATAAAAAGAAAAGATGAAAGATAGAATAGGAGGTAAGTAAGAATAAAGATTAAGTAGCAGCTATTATTAGGTAAGAGGTAGATATTCTTTGAAATAGCTGAAAGATTTTTTCCAGTGTAAACACGTTCTTTATAGGTGTTGGCCAGTGTATGTTTTGAAAAGGGGATAAATAGTTGTTCGTCCATAAAACGATGTCAAAATTATTTCCCTTTATTATAGGGAAATGACCTTGATAAAATTTTCCAATCTAAAGTAAATTCAGTTCTATATTTAAGAATGTAAATAATATAAAGAAAATGGTCTTTTAGAGTATTTGAGATTCTTATACATGTATATATATATATATATATATATATATATATATATATATATAATGAATAATGGGAAATGGCGACAAACACTCAAGATGTTATTTAAATCATTTCTATCATCATGTCACTGACATATGTTTCAATAGATGCATTCAAATAAATCCGAGAGGATGAATAAAGTGGAAAAAACAAACCTGTAGAATCGCGTTTATGACTGTATTTAAATGTGGAAAGGTGATTCGCGATACACCGTTTGAATTCAGTAGAAGCAAATCCGATATAAAAGAGTTATTTTGATCCAGAGGTAATTTTGCATTGGTTAACAGTGTTTGTAATTCTGCAATTTCCGTTGAGGGCAAAAGTCTTATTCGGACCACAGTTACAAAGACTATTACTGTTGATACCGTTAGCTAAGGAGAGATTATCGTTATTATTATTGATATTAATACAGTTATTAAGTGAAACCCTTTTACCCTTAAGAATATAGTTGTTATGCGAGGATATAATCTGTAGGAGTTTATTGGTGTAGTAAATCGAATTCTGATACAGTCGGTGTTGAAAATGGAATGGCACTTGGAATTTTTGGGAAAGTCCCTTTCGGACGAAACAGGCAGGAAGGTAACTTTCATTTTGTTTTCCGTATAGAACAATCAGCCAAATAGTTTATGGAGAGATTTGTTATTAAAAGACTTGGAGATTTTTTTATATTTTACAATGTGAAGAAGTATAGTAACTTCCATTAGACTGTTTGTTTTTAAATTCCTGAAGATAAGGCCTTCGGCTATTTTCATATAAGGGGTTTATTGTCCGGATTATTGTCAACGGGAGGAACAATATAGTTATTATTATTAGTATTATTATTATTATTATTATTATTATTATTATTATTATTATTAGCAGTAGTAGTAGTAGTAGCAGCAGCTGCATAATTAATATTATCTAGAAAATTAGAGGTAGAACCAGGATCGAGATGGTTATACCACTTAATTTGTTCCTTACATCTTACCTTAGGCTGAATTATAGAAATCAGCGTTGTTATTGAAAACGTTTACATTGGCATTTAATTTAGAGATTCTAAGCCATATGTTTTTAACTAATTTTTTTATTATATTGGTAGGGTGATTGCTAAAAATGTTCATGTATTTTAGGTTGGTTAAAGGTTTGTGGTAAGGGAAATATAAGGATGTATTTAAGTTGAGCGTAAGGTCAAGAAAATTTACCTTTGTTCTATCATCATCGAAGGTGGCGATATAAATTGCAGAGGATATATAGGAATCCTCTGATAGAATATAAACACCAACCAAATCAGTTATTTGCGCTGAGTCAGATGACCCAATAGATATATCAAAGCATATTTTTTCATAATTTTCTTAGTTTCTAGCCTTTCAGATAGCATTTTTACAAGTAGTCTTGTCTGTGTTTAATTGATACAAGTTACCAATCGTATCCGATTGAACAAAGAGGCCTTCCATGCTGCTTATTTCTTTGGTAATATTATGTAGATATCTTAGATGTTTATTCCTTAAGGGTGAACGACGGAATTTAATATTCTCAAGAATAGATCCTCTTCAAACTGGTTTAAACTTGGTTTAGGAGGAGGATTATTGTTAGATTTGAACAATTTATAAATTCAGAATGTTGATCATTGGACGGTGGCTTATTATCGAAGAAGAAAGCTTACCATCTGATACGATTAGGGAAAGAGTTAGTCTTATTGATGAGTTGTTTAAGGAAAACCTTTCTTGAGGGAATAGGTATATCTTTGAGAGAGGCGTTATTACTAAAGTTCCCCATTTGCAGTGACTATTCCTCTGGATCTTTCCTATAAATTGAACATTCATATATATATATATATATATATATATATATATATATATATATATATATATATTATATATATATATAGTAGAAATATGTTACAAAAAGAAAATATAAAATACACGTGGAAATGTATGGGTAAAATATGAAAAATCAACGAAAATGCACATTGCAAATAAGAAAAGGCTTTTTATGATAGGTAACGACAAATATATACATTTAGATGGACTGAGGTAGTAATAAGAGTCATAAAAGTCATTATTATGAGATGATTATAAGATGATAACAAAGTAAGAGAACAGAACGGACCATGGTTTCGGCAAGAAGCTATTCATCGCTTTGAAAACACCGGCTAATACACGGTGTCAGGTCTAATAGTTCCTGAGAAAAAAGATTATTTGTAAGGGAGGTAAGTAGTTCTGGATTATTTGTAAGGGAGGTAAGTAATTCTGGATTTAGAGATGTGAGTGGTGTAGGAAGTGTATAGGGGTGAGTGATTTCAATTGAAAAGTTAGTGGTGTTCTGTATTGAGTTGTGTGTTCATATTTCGTTGGGGGAGATATTTATTGATGAAAAATGCCTCTTTATTCAACCTTTGTTGAATTGTGGTGTTCTGTGGACATTGATAAAAGGGAAAGATTTGGAAATTGGGATTAAGATTCCTGGCACACCTTTAACTGTCTGTATTGTGGGTGGCGGATTTGCTCTTTGTGAATGGTGGTTCTTTGACGGAGGGAAATTCCTGTTTGTCCAATATAGAGTTTACCACATCCTATGCATGTCATGACATAGATTACATTTGCTGAGGCGCAGGTGAAATTTGATTTGATCCTAAATATTTCTCCTTCTTTGAATTGGAATTCCGAACCCTCCAGAAGGTGGGGGCATGTTCCACAGTTAGTACGTCGACATTTTGTGACTTTTGGCTCTGTTGTTAGTGGGTAAAGTCTAGCGCTGGTTAATATTCTTTTCAATGAATTCGGTTGCTTTTTGCTTTTTATAATTTTATATGAGCTTAAAATTTCGTTCATTGTTTTGTCTGCTGTGAGGATGGGACGGTTTTGGGTGATGGTGTTGAAGGCTTCGTTGTTTCTGGGGTTATGTGTGGAGATGTACGGGAGTATTTTTAAGTCTTGTTTAGTATTTCGGCGAGTTTTCCTTAATCTTTGTATATCTATTTCCTTAGCTCTTTTGATGCCTTCATTTACTAATGAGATTGGGTAATGTCTTTTAGTTAATGTAGATCTAAGTTCGCTAGGTTAAAGGGTATGTTGATTTTTATGTGTTTGGGGTGGCAGGAGTTAAATAATAGGTATTGTTTAGAATCTGTGTGTTTATAAAAGATGTCTGTTTCTATGTGGTTGTTAACTATTCTAATTAAGATGTCTAGAAAAGGGATTTGTTTACTGTTGTGTTCCATAGTGAATTGTATATTGCTGTGTATGTTGTTGAACATACTTTTGAAATCAAGGAGTTGATCCATTCTGTCTTTCCAAAGTATGAAGCAATCATCCAAATATCTCTTCCAGTTCTCCTTTAAGTAGCAATTGAAGGAGGCGCCATATTTTTCTAGTGATGATTGGTATAACTTAAGTTCGTGGTAACCCATTACGAGGTTTGCAATCACTGGAGCAGCACTGGTTCCCATTTCAATTCCACATTTTTTTAATAGTAAGTAGTATCGAACAAGAAATGATTGTTCAGCAGGATGAACTTCAGTGCTTCAATTATAAAATTGTGGTTAATTCGTCCTGGGATCTCTTCTGGGTATTTTTCTAGCCAGAATGTGATTGCTTCTATACCATAGTCGTGTGGGGTATTGGTGTATAGATTCACCACATCGAAATACACCAGCAGGGTTCCGTCCTTTACTGTCTCCGAGAGGTGGTTCAGCATGTCTAGGTCATCCCTGATAAAACTTTTAGCATATTTTAAAAGAGGTTTGAGTAATATGTCGAGGAGGTTGCTCAAACGGTGGGTTTCACAAGAAGGGCCAGCTATGGTGGGTCTCAGTTTGAGTCAGTCGGGGTAGAGACATTAATGCATAGGCTTGTAGAGATTTGCAGATGTGTGGATTTTTATGTATTTTGGGTAATCCGTAGAATAGACAAGGACTGTATTAAAATTGGATAGATAGTCAATTTCATGTTTCGTAAGACCCTTTCCATGAATGTGGAGTAAGGAGGATAAGTTTTTCAGTGTTTTCTGTGGGTTGTTATATGTTAGTTTTTCATAGTAAGTATTATTTTCCAACATGGAAAGTATTAAATTTTTGTAGTACTCTGTATCCATATATATATATATATATATATATATATATATATATATATATATATATATATATATATATATATATATATGTATGTATATTTATGTATGCATGTATGTATGCATGCATCTATGTATATATATATAAGTATGCATGCATGCATCTATGTGTATATATATGTATGTATGCATGCATTTATGTGTATTTATATATGTATGCATGCATGCATCTATGTGTATTTATATATGTGTGTATGCATCTATGTGTATATATATATGTATGTATGTATGCATGCATCTGTGTATATATATATATATGTATGTATGTTTGCATGCATCTCTGTATATATATGTATGTATGCATGCATCTATGTGTATATATATGTATGTATGCATGCATGCATCGATCTATGTATATATAGATGTATGCATGCCCAAGCCTAGGTGATGATGATGGGGCTGCCATCATCCACTCTTCCAATTGTCCTACTGAACTGATAAACTCATGCCTCGCTTACATCGTCTTTTAAGTAGCAGAACCCCTGCTCAACTACATGCAGATGAAATGTACAACGTAGGGGCAAAAGTTTTTGGCCATAAAAGCTCACCAATCTCTTTCAGACCATGAGAGAGCTAGAAATTAATCATCAGGCGCCTAAGGACGGCTTCAGTATCCAAATCTGCGAGAAAAAGACCCAGACAGTCCCGTGACAATCACCGAGGAACTTTTCATGGTAGACGGGCACCTACCAGGGACATGTGGCTTCATACAGTGCGGTGGAACTGTTGGCACAATCTTTGCTTGGTGTCAACTTTAGGAGAAGTGCCAGGAATAGAACAGGGACCAGTTTACAACGTTTGTAGACCTTACCAAGGCTTCTGACACCATCAGTGGTGAGGGGCTTTGAAAGATCATGGTTGCATTTCGTTGCCCGGACAAATTCATTAACATGGTGTACGTTTCCTCGACTGCATTCTCGCACGAGTAGTGGACAACGAGGATTCTCCTGACCCATTCTTAAATACTAAGAGTCCACAATTATGCCGGATAACTTCTGTAACAGCAACGAAAGCAAAATCAATATCAGATTCACGACTGATTGCAGACTCTTCAACCAGCAGGGGATAGAAACCAAGACCAATGTGGAAGAGGACTCAGTGAGCGAGTTCCTGTTTGCAGACGAGTGCGCACTCAGTGTCGCCATAGATGTCGAGATATAGCAGACCATGAACTGCTTTTCCATTGCTTGCACCCTATTCGGCCTCACAATCAGTAAAGAGAAGAGAGAGATCATATACTAACCTGCCGCACAAAAGCTGTATATGGAACCAGCTATCACAGTCAAGTAGGAAACCCTGGGGGCTGTTGATAAGTTCACGTTCCTCGGTAGTACACTTTTCAGATCTGTGAACATTGAAGATGAAGTCGACACAGTCATCTCTAAGGAAATTTCAGCATTAGGGCAACTACGTTGATCAGTGTGGGAGAGGAATGGTATTAGGCTAGCCACCAAGCTGAAGGTGTACCAAGCAGCTGTACCTCTTATCTATTGTACACCTGTGACACATGGACACTTCATGAACGCCACGCCAACTGCCGAAGAAAACTGTTGAAAAACACCTGGCCAGACAAAGCCCTAGACACGAAGGCTCCCTCAATAAATCATCTGTCAAGCATTTACACACTGTTGAGGAGAGCTCAAATCAGGTGAGTGGGCCAGCTTGTTCTAATGCCCGAGACACGCCTCGCCAACAGTAAACTGGTAGAAGGCAAGCGAACAAAATGTGGACAGAAAAATCTCTTCAAGAATCTACTCAAAGCCTCTTTGAAGATGTTTCAGATAAAGTCTAATGCCTGCAAGTCTACTCTACCTGGTGAAGTACCACCTCATATGAATATGAACAGAAGAGAATCTAGGGAGACCAAAAATTGTGAACTGCGCAAGTGCTGTGACAGATCCTCGCCTTCAGTCCCGCAGACCGCTAGTGTTCCACCGGCAGCAAAGCCTTCCACGTATGCATCGGGATTATCAGCCACAGCTGGACCCATCATTACTCTGCCGTTGCATTTCACTGGCGCAGTAAAAAATATTTACACAAATTGTAAATTGAAGATTATTAGTTTGATGCTGATATTTAATAAATTAAGTTCTCCTAACTATATTCATAGTAATGTGTCTCTGTAGGCAACCGGGAAAATTACATATATATTCAATTTTCATGATTAAGCCATAAAAAGAATAGACTCCATGCCTGCTTCACGGTTGTCTGGATAGCAGAAGAGGAAATAAACATAAGTTTCTCGAACTTATAAACCATATTATCCAAGCATATGTGTCATGGGAGACAATATTTTAGATAGACTTAGTTTTACCTCTTGACTTATGACCTGGAATAAATAGAAATAAATGACTAATGAACCGATGTCAAACTCCGACATTTGGTGTAAGACATGCTTCAATAATTATATCAGAATTTGAAGACAGATATTTGTAAAAATATGATTCTTAAAAGAAAAGTAATTCTGTATAGTCGTGAATGTCTCTTAGCCCAGTATTTGCTGGAGCTGAAGGTTCGTTGGATAATATAGACAGGGGTCCAATACCTAGTCATAAAACACGGAAATACCACAACTGGCATAAATTGGTTGGTTAAACTACTACTACTACTACTACTACTACTACTACTACTACTACTACTACTACTACTACCATAGCAACTACATTAACAGCAATGATAACAACAGCAACAGTTGAGCAATAAGGAATCTGTCCTACGGCTCGTGAGTCTCATAAACACGGCAACCAAGTTTCTTACAAACCACAGCAAAACCACCATCAATATAACATGCACCGTATCTTGAAATGGACCATATTAAAAAAAATACACAGCACCGATCAATGGAAGAATGTGGTTGTGAGTCATGTTATGTATCTTTATATGTATAAAACTGAGCATGTGTGTCTATCTGTCTGTCTGTCAGTGTGTTTCTCTAAAACCTGAGAACTGCACAACCAATTTCATTCAAATTTTACACATGCCTTACTTAGGGTCCATGTAGTTTCATGGGCAAAAAAAATGTTCAACTTCTTGCCTAGAGCGAGCCCATAGCAATAACATATCTTCTCCACTATTTCAGTATTACGTGTTAAAAGTGAAACAAAAACATTTCTCTATTTTATGTCAGATACTTTCACTTTAACAATAAAAATAATAATAACAATTGAATTATATGTAATAAGTAATAATCAAAATCAAACTAAAGTATAATATAATCGTAACATAAAAAAAGTAAAATTAGCGTGCAGAAATGGAATAGTCCAGATGGATGATAAAAAATTAAATTAAAGAAAAGACTATTGTCTATAAAGTATACAATGTAGAGAAAAAAGATTTGAACACATGGAGGAAAGCACCTTCGAAAAGTGTCTTGGTGCGACTATGAAAGGTATCTAATCAGAGGCGGTAAATTCGCCACAATAGAAGCAAGGTTCGAGTCAACGGAGCGTGCAAGGGAGTACTCGACTCGAACTTGCAAAGTGGAAATATTGCATTTTTACCTTTATATCTGGGACGTGGGACGTCCCGGAAACCCCCCCCCCCGAAGTAGAGGTAGGCTGGATTGTAGCCACACTTTTCTACAAGAGGGAGGACAAGATACAATTGATCGAAATTACAAGAGACGGGCTAGTAATTCCAGTCTGTTACATATTTTGAGTATTGTTATCACTAACGATATCAAGATATAACTTTGTATTTTGTATTTTATGTATAGATGTATATATATAGATGTACATGTAATATGTACACATATATATATACACACATATATACATGCACTAGCACTATAACACGGCAACGACGGGTCTTTAATGCTAGTTTACTATAATATTTAGCCAAATCTCTCCCAACGGACATATAAGAAGACAAAATCTGGAAAAAGCAAGGATGTTCATGATTGGAATATCTTTTGAACATAGGAAAGCTCCATCTAGATTCTAGTTGAACTGTTTCCCAAACAACAACACCAGAAACAACCTACAAGAAATCAAACAAAATGTTACAGAATCCTCTTACTAGAGTAAGTCTGTAAAGGCTGCGAGTTTTGCCCTATTCCTGAAGCCAAATGCTAAACACAAAGAGAAATATAGTAAACATGTGTTCGAAGGACATTTCTAATCAATAACATATTCTTATATTGATTTTTGTTTTGTCAAGTTGCTATTTTCAACATAAATTACAATTCTCACTGTTTTGTTGAAGTGGGGAAGCTTTATGGTTGAATGGTCTTACTGATTGGTTGAATGACTGGATACAGAAAATTGGTTTCTTTCCAAAGTGTCTCCTTTTAAATTATCACACAAACTGAATTAGAAGATTTCGGAGACGTTTAGTAGATGACTCAAAGAGAGAGAGAGAGAGTGGATGATGATACGGTACTCTAATAACATAACAGTTGTTAGGTTGTAGAAGGAGGACGAAATTTGCAGACTTTTAATACTTGCACTCGCACTCACACACCCACACATAAATGTGTATATTTACATTTGTGAGTATGTATTTGTATAATTATATAAGGACGTATATATATATATATATATATATATTGGCTCTTCGTTCCCTCCAACGGCGCGCCGACATTATCATCAAACCGGCTGACAAGGGTGGAGCTGTAGTGGTGTGGCGCGCGGACCTCTATAGGGCCGAGGCTTTCCGCCAACTCAATGACACCTCCTTCTACTCCCCTCTGCCCTCTAACCCCACACGTAGCTACCAAAAGACGGTATCCTCTACTGTCCGCGACCTCATCTCGTCCTCCCGTCTCCCCCACACCGCATCCAACCTAATTGTGCGAACCCCACGTACCCCCACCATTTACTTCCTCCCCAAAATCCACAAACCCAATAACCCTGGCCGCCCCATCGTCTCCGCCTGTAACTGCCCCACGGAGCTCATCTCTAAATACCTCGACCGTGTCCTTGCCCCCCAAGTGGCATCTCTTCCCTCCCACATCCACGATACCAACCATGCTCTCCGGCTTTTCAACTCTTTCTCCTTTCCTCCCGGCTCCTCCAAAATCCTTTTTTACTATGGACATCCAAAGCCTCTATACTGTTATCCCTCACCACGAAGGACTGCAGGCCCTTCGACACTTTCTTGACCTCCGCTCCAACCCTGTACCTGACACCTCCACACTCATTCGTCTGGCCGAACTTGTCCTTACTCTGAACTGCTTCTCGTTCGCGGGCGAGTTCTACCATCAGGTCTCGGGAGTGGCCATGGGAACGCGAATGGGCCCCAACTATGCGAACCTGTTCGTTGGCTATGTTGAGGCCCAAATATTCTCTAATTTCACTGGTCCCACTCCTGAACTATATGGTCGTTACATTGACGACATTATCGGTGCCACCTCACTCTCCCGTGAACATCTAGATTCCTTCCTCTCTTTCGTCCAATCTTTCCACCCAGCCCTCCACTTCACTTCCACTATCTCCAACACCTCTGTCTCCTTCCTCGACATTTCGGTTAGCATTCTTCACTCCACTCTTACCACCTCCATTCACTACAAACACACAGACTCACACTCATACCTCAACTTCTCTTCCTCCCACCCAGAACACACCAAGCTTTCCATCCCATATTCCCAATTCCTCCCTCTACGTAGGCTCTGTAGTGACGACCATGACTTTGAGACTCAGTCTCAACGTCACCACTTCACCCTACGTGGATACCCCCTCACCACTATCCACACCACCCTTGCCAGAGCACGGTCCGTGGACCGTGTATCTGCACTCTCTCCCCGGACCCGCCCTGTAGTCTCCCGCCTCCCTTTTCCCCTCACTTACTACCCCACGACCCTACGTCTCCTTTGGTCCATAGCTCCTTCCCTGACCCTACCTCCCAACCCGGCTCGTTCCCCTGCTCCCGCCCACGTTGCCGCACTTGCCCTTACCTCTCCAACACCACCCTCCTCACTAGGACCCACCATCGACCCTATCCCATCATCCACTCCTTCACCTGCACCTCCAGCAATATTATCTATTGCGTCTCTTGCTCTCTCTGCCATTCCTTGTACATCGGACAAACGGGACGCCGCTTGGCTGACCGATTCGCTGAACACCTTCGTGACATCCACCTTGCGAACGACACACCGGTCTCACGCCATTTCCGCTCCACCGGTCACTCCTTGCAACACCTATCTGTGTTCGGTTTGTCCTTACACAGAGGCCATCCGGATTCCCGTTTGCGCCGTGAACAGGAATTAATCTTCTCTCTTCGCTCTTATACGCCATTTGGTCTCAACTCTCCCCTCCTCCTCATCTAACCCCCCTCTCCCCCCTCCTCACCTATCTCCCCCCCGACCCCTACTTCTTCAGTCCTTCATCCTTTCACCCCTACTCCCCTTCCCTTCTTCCCTCTTTCTCCCTCCCTTCTTCCCTCTTCCCCTTCCCTCTGCTCCCTCACTCCCCTTCTCTCTCCCCCTCTCCCTCTTTCCTCCTTCCCCCTCCCCTCCTCCTCCCCTTCTTTCTCCCCCTCCCCTCTCCCCCCATTCTCCTCTTCCCCCTCTCCTCCCCCTCTCCCTCTTCTCCTCTCTCCACACTACACTACACGACTTTACACATCACATCATATATGATGTGCCATACTAATACATACACCAACCCTATACATACACACGTCCAGACCTCTCATACGCACTTATATTCTCTCATACACACACACACACTTATACATACTAATACGTACTAATACATACTAATACATACTAATACATACACCAACCCTATGCATACGCACGTCCAGACCTCTCATACGCACTAATACTCTCTCATACACACACACACACACACTCTATACATACTAATACATACTAATAATACACCAACCCTATACATACACACGTCCAGACCTCTCATACGCACTAATAGCTGGTCATTCAACCCTATTATCAACCCTATTATCTCCCCTTATTTCGCTGTCGCGTCTCATGTTTGATCTTTGACCTCTGGCCGAAATCAGATCGCCATGTTGATTCGTTAGTTACTGCACGCATTTTTTTCTCTCCTTCTTTCTGTGTTTTTTTTCTCTCTGTGTATCTTTCTGTTGAAGAGCGTAGGCTCGAAACGTTAAAGACTTGTTTTATTTATATTTCCTGAGCGCCATACTAATACAATTGTTTGTTTGTTTTCCACCTGCCTTCGTCTTTTGTCTATTTTCATAAAGCTTCCCGTTATATATATGTATATATGTATATATTTTTGTACAAATATATAGGAATGGATGTATTCATATTTGTGTGTGTATGCATATATATATATATATATATAATATATATATATATTATATATATATATATATATATAGACATTATATATGCATATATATATATATATATATATATATATATGTGTGTGTAGACAAAATATAAGGGTGATCTAAACGAATAGGTATGCTGGGTAAGCGGTGTAACGGATTGCCAGGGTCCCAATCTCGTAACCGAGACAGGAGCAATAGAACTATGGAACTATTGTAGAGTTCCGATACAGCGGATATTAATTCGCTAAAAAGGAAAATAATTGGTGATAGTGTTAGTATCATTGTTTGTATTATTAGTTGTAGTACAGTCATAGTGGTGTTAGTGTTATTATTACAAGTATTATTATTAGTATTACCATGCTTCCAACTGTGCGACCAGCTCCCTCCGAGACAGGGGTTATATTTTCCGATAAAAACACTACCATCAGTGAAAATAATAATATAGCTAAGACTACCGCCGCAGCTGATACTACAAATAGTTATACCATTATCAACACTAACTCTAACACCCCTACTACTTTTAATGGTAATGATAATTATAACAGATGGCGATATTTATAATATCACAGTAACGGTGTCGGTAACGATAATAGCAATAGAAGCAATGATAACCTCAATACCATGATCTAATCATCTAATACTCCACTCTAGCCTTTAACTTATCGGATAATAATACCTCTTCATCCCTCCCACCTAGTACCATCTTAGAACAGACAACTGTAACTGCAGGTCCGGGGCCGCCTACCCGCTGCAAGCCCATTGCCGAAGAGTCAACGTAGTATGCATTTTCCATAACATTATATAACTCAGATAGCTACTATATAGAGTCCACAGCTAATTTTAAACAGAGATACTCTGCGCATCTGCACTCTTTTAGATATAAGGAGCATAACAATTCTACATCCCTAGCCAGTTACCATTC
This sequence comes from Octopus sinensis, assembly GCF_006345805.1. Classification (NCBI taxonomy): domain Eukaryota; kingdom Metazoa; phylum Mollusca; class Cephalopoda; order Octopoda; family Octopodidae; genus Octopus; species Octopus sinensis. The sequence goes on from NC_043013.1 coordinate 58,067,547, forward strand.
CGAGCGTCAAACTAATACACCTGGTTATTGTTTATACACCTGTCTTCGCCATTTGTTTTTCTGTGTGGTAAGTAGCTTGCTTACCAACCACATTGCGCCGAGTTCAGTCCCACTGCGTGGCACCTTGGGCAAGTGTCTTCTACCATAGCCTCGGGCCGACCAGAGACTTGTGAGTGGATTTGGTAGACAGAAACTGAAAAGAAGCCCGTCGTATATATGTATATATATATATACGAATGTGTGTGCATATGTTTGTGTGTCTGTGTTTATCCCCCCAACATCGCTTGAGAAACGATGCTGGTGAGTTTACATCCTCGTAACTTAGCGGTTCGGTAGTGATCGACTAAAGGCGGTGCTCCAGCATTGCGACAGCCAAATGACTGAAACAAGTAAAAGAGCAAAAACAGAGTATATAAATATTTATGTATATATGTATGTATATATATATATATATATTTTACATATATATATATACATATAGGGAGAGTTTACGAAAAAAACAAAAGACGAAGACAGGTGGTGTACAAAACAAACAGATGTATTATTATAACGCTCAGGAATAGAAAAAAGTCTTTTACGTTTCGAGCCTACGCTCTTCTACAGAAAGGGACACAGAAAAAACAAGGAGAGAAAAAATGTGTGTTGTGGCTAACGATTTATCATGGCGACTAGTGCCGGACAGAAGGGTCAAACACGAGGAGGAAAGTAGGGCAGATAACAAGGTAAAGATGCCCCCCCCCCCAACACAAAGGTGCGTGTGTGTATGTAGTGCGTGTGAAAGAGGGCTGGTGGTCTGGACGTGCGCGTGTATGTATGCGTAGGTGTGAAGATGTGGAGATGGGTGTGTGGGTGGTGCGTTGTGATGTGATGTGTAACGTTGTATGGTGTAGTGTGGTGTGGTGTGATGTTGTTGGGAGGTGGGGGAGGCGAGAGTGGGGAAAGCACGGGTCGGGTGTGAGTTCGGCTGGGCGTTGGGGTTTGTGGGTAGTCAGAGGGTGGGGGTTGAGGTGGGGTATGTGGGGGTGGGATGGGGCGACGGGAAGGATAGGGAAGGTGGAGTAAGGATGTGTAGGGGTGGGTGGGTTTATAGGGAGAGGGGGAGGTGGGTATGTGAGGAAGGAGAGGAGGAGAGAAGAAAGAGAGGATGAAAGAGTAGGAGAGAAAAGAGGGAGTAAATGTATATATATATATATTTGTCTATATATATATATATTTGTATGTGTATATATATATATTTCTCCTTGTATATGTGTATATATATATATATAATATATATATATATATGTGTGTGTGTGTGTGTGTGTGTATTTATATATATATACATTAGCCCGCTGAACTTTTTAGACCCTCTTTTAAACTCTCTGATCGTAATTTTATCAAACCGACCACTACAGAACATTGAAGAGATGGAAATGACATGTGGGCTATTGGGATCTCTTGGCAGAAACGGCTGTAAGAAGCTATTCTTTTTCTATGTATCAGTAATCTTTACATATGCATATATATTCTCATAATTGTTTAAAATAAAAAGATAGATATAATGTATAACAGTTGATGTATCCTATTCTGTATCCCATTCATGTTCCTCTTCCCGTAGATATATATATATATATAATTATGTGTATAAGTAAATGTACTAACACGTGTTTGTGTGTATGTACGTGTATGTATATATGTGTCTTAGCACGAAAACAAAAAAAAATTTCGTCTCAGTATTATCTCCCTTTCAACTTCTACTTCCTTTTCTTCCTCTTAATAGTTACTACAGCGAAAACTGACTACGCTATTTTCTATAAACTAGAATGTATACTTTCTGCGTTCATATATGAATTATTAGCGTTTCAATAATTTTTCTGATTTTCTTTATTCCTTCTCAATCCAAGCCTGGCTCATAAGGGCCGGTTTCCAGGTTTCCTTGGCGTATAGGTGCCCCCATCCCTGGACGGGACGGCGGTCCGTCGCAGGTGAGCTGCAAGATGCAGGAGGAAAGAATGAGAGAAAGTTGTGGCGAAAGAGTCGGCAGAAGTTAGCCATTACCTTCTGCCGGAGCCACGTGTTGCTTAGGTGTTTCGCTCATAAACACACACATCGCCCGGTCTGAGATTCGAACCCGCGATTCCTCGACCGCGAGTCCGCTGCTTTAACCTCTAGGCCATGTGCCTTCACTTTTCTTGAGTGTGTGTGTTTGTGTGCATATATATGTATATATATATATATATATATATATATATATTATATATATATATATATATATATATATATATATATATATATATATATATATATATATATATAAATACATATAAATGTATATATATACTTGTGTCTATGTCTGTACGTGTGCCTGTATGTGTTTGTAGGAGGATACAATTATAAAAAATACATTTGTGTCAGTAGAGTTTGAATCGGACACCGTCGGTAATCTAAGTTTGATAATGTTATTTAACACCACTTCAATATTCATTGTGGAGATCTCTGTCTGAAGGCGTTCTCATTTTGAATACTCCCTCTGATTTCATTCAAATATTACGTATTTTCCAATGTCCTTTTCACTTTTTTAGACAATCTTCAGCAATTCGACGTTGATTTCCCTGCTATTTCTAACAAATTCATTGTTACATGTAAGGCCTATTTTTACATCAATCACTAAAGTATAAAATTATTCTAGAATTTCAGCTCTCAACCATTATGTTTTATCAAAAGATCCAATGAATTTATATAGCCTAGAAGAATACAAAAACACAATTTCATTTAGGCTAGATTTGAACCAAATTTACGTCGTAATAGACGTGGAATTTTGCCAAATGCAAAGAGTTGTGTTAATCTCTGAATGTAAAGAGAAAGCCTACATCAAAGGTAAGAGGGGTAAGGATGGAGAGGTGAGATTTGGTGTTTTATTTTGCCTTTTTAACGAAAGCATTAAAAAAATGTTATTTCTAGCCGAAGAATAATATTTTTATAGTATCCTCGTGCACATGCATAGGTGCATACACACAAGCAGGAAGTGATCCTAGAAGCTGAAGGAAATATCGCAATTATGTAAATATTCTGGGTGAAGTAGATCATTTATGAAAATTATATTTCATACGGAGAGAGGAGCTTCATGTCTACATTAGAATCTATATTTGGTCTATATGTCGATAAAAAAAAGACAAATACAAAAGCAAGGAATGAGAAAGAAAACTTAAGAGAGATCAATTTAAGACCTATTTCTATCTATTTCCTGTAATATTTTCTGATATAGCTTATTTCTGAAGATAATTGCTTTGCTGCTTTTGGTTTTGATCCTGGTATGAAAAGAGAACCGAAAAGATCATCGAGATATAATTTAGGAAAATTATATCGTTTACATTCCCATTAACTTGTGTAAATATCTGATAGATATGAAGGGGGGGGGGAGAAAAAAAACGAGAAAAGGAAATGATAATATAAAAGTAAAGAATTGTACGAAAAAATAGATAAAGAAATATTAATTTCTTGAGAGAAATCTGATATAAAGTTGCGAAAGAAAGATGTGAAATTTAGAGTTTTAATGTTTGTTGGCAAATATCATGTTTTGGGAACGATTGATAGCAATATCATACACAATGAAAAGTTATATATGTGGCATCATCATCATCAACATCGCTGTCGTCTCTCATCACCCCATACTTACCCTATCACTGTCGTCATCAGCAGCAAAAGTAGCACTACAACCTCCATTTTTCTCCTCCTCCTCCTCATCATCATCATCATCCTCAGTAGCGGCAGCAACATCACTATTTCGTATCTTTAGGTCAACAGGTTTCATTGTTTTGGTCATAATTCTCATTGCACCTCGCCCATCCCCTCCAAAACAATCGTTATTCAATTATTTTTCGTGTCTTACCACTATTCTTGTTAATATTTTACTTTTTTTATTGGTATTGTTTTTTATACTCTCAAGTATTTGATTCTTATCTCGAAATCATTGTAAGATGTTTTATTGTTAATAATTGCCTATCACCTAGCATTCTTGTAGCAGCAACGAACGAAGAATTACACATCATTCTCTCTCTTTTCTCTCTATCTCTCTCTCATTTTATGTTTCTCTCTATCTCTCCTTGTCTTCAATCCTCCTTTCTCATCTCTCTTACTAGTCTCAACGACAATACCTACCAAAACCAAGTCTTATCTAAACCGTTTTGCCGACGACTCTACTTCTCCAATGCAGTCTCAATCCTAAACATCAAAAACTAATGAAACCAAGAGTAAGAGATTTTTCCCTCGATTAACAACAACGCAATTCCCATTAAAAACAAGAAATATTTTCCTTTTCCCAGGAATTCTTAATAATTTTGCTTCAATTCGTTCTCAGTTTTCTTCGTGTTCTTCAATTTGTCGTCTTCCACTTTGTCTGTTTACGTCCTTTCAAGCTGTTTCATTATTCTCACTGACTAACATCTGCCATTAATCTATCATTCCCCATCGTCTCTCCAACACTTAAATAGTATACACGACGTTCCTCACTCACTTTTTTCTCTGTCAATCCCTCTATCGTTCTCACATCTAATCCCTGACATTTATCCTTGCAACCTTCTAAATACCACTTTGTCCTAAAACTCTGTTTTTCTTTCTTAATGCTCCCCCTCCCTCGAACTATGTCTTACATGATTGACCATCACACAAGTTGCTAACTGCTAGCTGCTTCTCTCTCTCTCAATCGTCCACCCATCTATTTATCCAAGTAGCATACCTTTCTCTCTCTTTTCCGCCATAATCATCATAGCCACTAATTGCTTTACTCAGTGACAGTAGAAAGAGAAAGAAAGGGTCTCCGAAAATCATAAAAAAACAACAGACATCAAAGCTGATGCGTTATATATTAACATTTTTTTAGCTATCTGTGGCACATAAGATTGCTCTTTTATTTCTTCACATTAATTTTACGCGATAGAAATAAAGTCAAATGGAAAATTCGTGGAACAGGTTTTATCAAATTTACAGTGATGGCAGACGAAGTTTAAACCAGTTGGGTTTCAGTTTATTTTTAAATAACGAGTCTGCTGTTTTCATTAAAAAGTAGAAATATCTAGCAGCCAAAATATTCCCTAAACGTATGACAAAACGTCAATGGTGCTCGGAAAGGTGGCTTGTCAAATTTTGAGGCGTATATATGTCACCCCAGTGACGGGACACAGATTTGTTGATTTTTGCTAATTAAAATTGTTTTCAAGAACACAAGGAACTACCTGCTCCGGAATTCGAAACCAGAATTTTACGCTCATAAGTTCAGCACCCTAACCACTAAGCTATGCACCTCCACTCAGAAGATGTACTTGAAGTAATGCAGATAAAGATGCCAGTAAAATAATGCAATGGTCAGAGAAGGAATGTCGTGTCGTTCGTGATAGATCATAGGACAAATGGGGGTTGGTAGTGAAGGCTGCACCCTCTTTCTCAACATGCTACTCTATGGATTTAAGTTTTGTTTTGAAGTATTATTAGATTTGAAAACAGATTAACTATTAAATGATTTTGCATAATCTGGCTAGTTATAAAGAATGATGAGAGGTGCTCCTGAAGTGTACTAATTAATATATATCCAGAGTAAGACCTGCGCTGAGCCAATGAAAAACAATACTCCGTGAATCCTTTCGTTCTGCGCATCCACCATTTATCTCAGCTTTCTCCTTTTAATAGACTGGAAAACAATACTTGGGGAGAGTTTATGGTTTCAATCCTAAACTGCCACTCTGTTTAAATGTACGCACGCATAGATACGTAGTGACTTGATTCAAACAACCTAGCATAGAAACCAGTGATGGACCCATTATGAAGTAACAATATCTGCAAGAAATAGAAGCTACGTTTCTATAGAAACAAGTCCTATCTGAAGAAAACAATGAAGGCTTTGAATAATATGCTTCTATATACTCTATGACTAATCGATTAAATTGTGATCACAATTCCCTTTTCTTTATGAGACTGAACAACAACGAACTCTTGCCGAACTGTAGAAGTGAAAAGTCTAAGACGATAGTTTACTGCAACACCAATGCTGAATGCACGGTTTCGAACGCACTAAACTCCATAATTTCCATGAATAGAAATCAGCAGTAAATGTTTTTTTTAATGATGTGCTTATTGTAATTCTTGTGGGTGGTTGTGTTATCGTTTAATCCTAAGTAGCCTTAGGAGAAAAGAGAAAAGAGAAAGAGAGCCTGATCAAGCAGTCTTGCTATAAAACTCATTTTTTCTGTCATCATTTCGTGCATGGCAGAAGGCATTGTTCAGTTTATCCTTCATTTAATGTTGTTTAACTTGAGGTAGACAGAGTTATTCTTTCTTGTGCATTACGTATTATGAAGTGTTTTTTCTTCGACGAAAATGCCTCTTAGCTATGACTAATCCATCTTTCTGCTGTTACAGTGTATCAAGCATGGTATTACCCAGTGTCATCAATATTTAAGTCTTATGAGTAAGATTTCAGGGGTTTGTCAATCAATCAAATAAAATATTCTATTGACTCTTTCCTCCTTAACGAAACTTCTAGGGTAGTTTACCTTCATGTCACTCTGGTAACAGGCTTTTAAGGACGTGGAGTTATCACTTTTATATGGTAAAATCTTTCTTTCTCGAAATAATTTTTAAGCACAGATTATAAATAGCTTTTGTTTATATCATCTCATTACTTGTTTGTCCTTTTAATTATATTTTATTCCCGATGTTTACCAATCATTCACCATTTACTTATCATTTTGTAATATTTTTATCGTGCATAATCATGGAATCTAAAATGTGAAGGTATTTAGATAAATCGAGCATGGTGCCACCGTTCGGTTCAATATATACTTAAAGAAACGGGCCTTGTGCCGAGAGTAGAAAAGAATATCTACTTAAAGAATCATTGTCATTAATACAACTCTTCTGAACAATTAGCAACTAAAATTAGGAAAATTAAGTTCAAGCGAAGTTCAAAAGCTTTTGAATTATTGTCGATTGAGGTAACGAATACCTTGAAATTTTGCTGTCCTCTGTGCACTGATTTCAAATCCTCAAAAGTCATCTTTGTTTATTATCTTCCTAGGGTCGATAAATTTGGTGCTGTTCAAGTATTGTTGTTGATCGTATATACTTGTGTGTTTTTCTGTCTCCCTATCGAAGTCCTCCATGTTGTTCTTTGAAGAAAATCGTGTGGGGGTGAGGCCAGCATCAATCTTTCGAAAAATGAGAGAAAGTTGGGCAAGAGTAAATAAGGCAAGGAATGATATTATTCACCTGTACTTGACTCATACTTGATGGTATGAACCCGGAAGCCAACCTTGGCTACGATTTGAACGTAGACACTAAGATACACAACCATACTTTGTTCGCAGCTCATCTGATTGTGCCTTCCACAAAAATGAAGAATATGAATGATAATAATTATCATTATGTCTTTCATAGTGATATTATTGTTCTTAAACCCAAGGTTACACGTGATCTGGTTTAGCTATGACCACAGAAGTTTCAGCTATTACCAAGCCGTTTATAATTTGTAAATTCTAGAGAGTCTTTTCCGAAAAGTGTAATATACAGGACAACCAAAACCACTGTGCCATTCCTACTGTTGGCAGACTGTGTTTCCTTTTCTGGCTGCTATGTTTAACAAGCCAATCCACAGTGATGATCAGCACAAATTATCTCTTGTGTTGTTTAATGCAGCACCGGATCCTCTCTCCACATCACATCCTATTTCAAACTAGCCTTTACATCTCACTAAATTTCTGATTAATCTTATATTATATATAACACACAATAAGTCTACGAGTCCGACACAGTAAGTCTTCATTAGATGAAAATATAATTTTTTTCCCATTCAAATATCTTCTTTGCTGGTAATATTGATTAATATTTTATTTAATTACAGCAGTTATTATGTCTTTTTGATGTTCACAACCAATTTTCCCTCTTTTAATTGGTTTGGTTCTTTCAGCTCCTTTTGTTGCTTAGATCTACACCAAACTTAGATTTTGACTCTTTTTTTATCTTCCTCCATAGATTATCTACAAACCACAGGAATCTGTAATGGTTTATTTTCTTATGTTGAATACATACATTCTAATTGGCTCACTATCGATAAAGTTCACCAAACCTTTTACTTTCGACTAAATTACCGTCATGATTACTGTTCTACTTTAGAATTTCAAAGTTAATTCATTCAATAATATAAATGCAGCATACATAATCTCTAACAATTTCACTGTAATACTTTAAACATAAACAATAAAAGCTACACAAACACTAATGTAAGACACTCATTCCACACACACACACACACACACCACACACACACACACACACACACACACCTATGCCATCGTTCATACATATTCCTCCTAATCATGCATCTGTTGATGACACTGCGTCTAAACTAAGTAATTTCATGCTTTATATATGTAACGAAATCCTCCGACAATTAACTCATCTATTTTCGTAATGTTATATAAGATTATATATATATATAGATATATATATACATATATTTACTCTGTCTATATATCCACCCTCTTTGTAATGTTGGCAAATGAAATAAGTATTAAAATGTGCATTGTCCGTTTAATTAAAATATTCTACATGCGGCTGAAGATTGCTCCACATTTTACAACTGATGTAATACTTACATTGTTTAATAAAATGAAGCAGCATGAAACGATTGTACTACACCACCTTGGATATCCTTGTTGCTTATTTTGATTATAATCACCCCATTTGATTTATATGGATAATACCATACCAAATTCTGGTGCCTTTAACTTAAGTACCATATTCATCTGAATATATATATATATATAATATATATATATATAAATATATATATATATATATATATATATATAATGCGTCATATTTAAACAAACATAATTTTGCTTTTGAAGCGTTGAAATGTATTGTAGAACAAGTAGAAGGGTATTTTTTTCTTCAAAGCGTAAATACTGACAGAGCAGCATATACAGGATAAAATCCTTTATAACAGAAACCTATTTGTCGGCAAATTTAGAAGTGGTTTTCGACAAGGCACTGTGTTGGGCCCATTCTTTACATCATCCACATCAATGACATTACTGACATCATCAAGTATAGCATCATCTGTGCAGAACTTTAGCAGATGATTCCAAGATCCAGTTGGTCATCAATGAAGTGAGTGACCGGAAATGCTTTCAGTGACATTTACTGTCATCAAATGGGCGGAAAAAAATAATATGCCACTGAACGAGGACAAATTTGAGTTAATCCACTTCAGAAAAAAGAATATCCTGAAACTCCCACACTCCCTACCTTCAGGTGAAACTCTCATTCATCGAACAACATCAGAGACTTGGGAGTAATTGAGGATAACAACACAAGCTGGGCCGTTCATATGAACCGCAAAGTTGACATGGCCCGCAGAATGTATTCCTGAATTCTCAGAACCTTCCAGTCCAGAGATATCCAGACCATTATCCTACTCTTCTCCACTTTTGCCCGACCCCATCTTGAATACTGTAGTCCATTGTGGTCTTCCCACAGGAAACAAAGTAACATGAAAGTTGAGGCATCCCAAAGATCAATTGCAAAAACGATAGATGGCATGACAGGCCTTGACTATTGGGGTCGACTAGAAAAGCTCAAGCTTTATTCTATCCAACACCGCTGTAAGCATTGCCCAAACATTTAAGATACGATCAAGACTTAAGCCCACGACATAAATCATACTCGCATCACATAACAATAATACGGCCCAATTACCTCACTTCAATTGGCCCGACTCTCTTTAACAATACACTAAAGCACATTAAAGCAGAAACAAACCCCATAAAGTTCAAATGCCTTCAAAAAATCCCAGATGAACCTCCTACTATAATCTTGGGCCGACCAACACCTTGTGAGTGGTTTTGGTAGACGGAAACTGGAAGAAGCCCGTCGTATATGTATATATATATGCATATATATATATATATATATATATATATATATATATATATATATATATGTGTGTGTGTGTGTGTGTGGTGTGTGTGTATATATTTTTGTGTCTGTGTTTGTCCCCCCCTAACATCGCATGACAACCGATGCTGGTGTGTTTACGTCTCCGTAACTTAGCGGTTCGGCAAATGAGTCCGATAGAATAAGTACTAGGCTTACAAAAGAATAAGTCCTGGTGTCGATTTGCTCGACTAAAGACGGTGCTGCAGCATGGCCGCAGTCAAATGACTGAAACAAGTAAAAGAGAGTAATAAAGGTGCGAATGATATTGGTGAAATGCATTTGATCCTGGAGAGGTGACCCAGGGACAACTTCAGCAACAAAACTAAACATACTGTTTATGTTTGTCACTATGTCTGCAAAGATACAGAAAATTATATCCCTGCAGCCAAATACCAGACTTACTCTGTAATACATTCCATTATCAATTTTATTTGATTCTAATTCCATCTGTGTCTCCCTGCCTTTCTGAGCCAGCGTAATAATTCAACTTTTCAGATTTTCTTCTTCTCTTCCATAGTTATAATGCTGGTTTCAAATTTTGGCACAAGGCTTTCAATTTCAGTACGGGATAAGTCGATTACATTGACTCCAGTGTTCAACAAGTACTTATTTTATCAACCCCGTAAAGATGAAAAGCAAATTTGACCTCCGTAAAATGTGAACTTTCAAAGCATAAAGATGAACAAAATGCTTAGCAGCATTTTGCCCGGCGTGTTAACTCTTCTGCCAGTTCGCCACCGTTTTGAGTCATAATATGAACTGATATTTATTGTTTTGTCGCATTAAGTATGCTAGGGTTCTAATAAGTTTGGAGCATATCTCGTGTAGTCATTGTACTGAAAAGTATCATACTTACATGCCACTACAATCTATTTTGACCAATTTTTGTTTTAATTTTGGGATTCGTTTCTTTATTTTTTAACCGCAATTAATTACGGAGATAATTATTCCTCCTCATTACGTGTAGTTTTAGTCAGTTAACATTTCTTATCCCATTAAACCTTACTTACATGACAATAACATTAAACGCTGTTTACAATGCTTTCAAATTTTGATACAAGGCCAGTAACTTTGGGGCAGGTGGGGCTAGTCGATTTCATAGACTTCATGCTCGATTGGTCCGTATTTTCTCGACCTAGAACGGATGAAAGGCGAAGTGGAAGGCCACGGAATTTAAACTTACAAACGTAAAGATAGACGAGACGCCACTAAGCATTTAGCCGGCATGCTAACAGTTCTGCCGGTCCTTACACTTGTGCAGAGCATCGTTTAAATATTGATGGCCATATCGCTGAAGACTGTCATAGTCCACCTGGATTATTTAGACCAGCAGCACAACGATTACACACACACGTAGACATTCAGTCGTACATACACACGTCTCTGTTGGATCGCCAATTGGAAATTTCGGTCGCATTTCATTTTCTTTCTTTTTTGCTTTGTCTTTGTTTCCTTATTTCTCACTCACTTTATTCCAGCGGGAATTATTCAGTGAAATGAAAAAGACATAAGCATAAATCAAAACAAAGAACAAATAATTATCTTACATACACGCATGGATACGCATAGACACACGCATACATGTGTTATGCACACACACACACACACGCATATATCTGTCAATATTTACGTCTATCCACGTGTCTATCATCCATGGATACGTATACTTACACACACACACACACATACATACAGTCACATGCACACATACTCATTGATCATTCTATAGAAAGATTGCCTGGACATTGTCTGTGCTTTAGTAGTTTTGTCCTGCCGTTTGATCTGGGGCTTATCAACCGTTCACCGCATTGCCAACTCCTTGATGTGCAGTCACCGTAAAAATAACGACATAAACAGTCAGGAAGAGACAACAACACTGGCCATCAGTTTATATTTATTCCTATCACCGCATCCTAAATTGCTGCCGCCGATGTCCTCAACATATTTTATAATCCAGGAATTGATTGACTCAAGCAGACCGGACAATTTTGGAATTCTTTTAAACATAGACAACAATGTAAGAAGCACGAGGGAGAGGGAAGATTGAGTTTGCCGTATTTCTTCTTCCATATAAATATGTATGTATATATATATATATGTATATATTATATATGTATATATATATATTATATATATATATATAATATATATATATATATATATATATATATGTATATATATATGTATATATATATATATGTATATGTATGTATATGTGTATATATATATATATATATATATAATATATATATATATATATATATATATATAACTATACACTTATATATATGTGTGTGTGTATTTATATATAGTATATATATACATGTGTGTGTGCGCGCGTTTGCTTGTTTGTTTGATTTCTCCAGCAGAGAAAGGAAAGGTTTTAAATTGCTTTCTGTCCAAACTTTTTCGTTTCCATTTCACTAAGAAGCAAAGGTCAGTGAGAACAGCAAATTATCAAAGCAGTATTAAACATGTGGCTTTTAATAAATCCTCTCTCCGCACCCAAATGTCATTGATGTTCAATGTAGTTTGATGCTAAGAACCAATGAAGTTTTAACTCTGCTACTCTAGGATCTTCATGGAGGAAGCTTCACTCTTCTGCAATTAATATTGACGTAGAAACGAAACTGGCTGGTTGTTGTTGTTGCTGTTGCCTTCACTACTGCTTCTGCTGCTGTTTTTTTTTATTGCTTATTTTTGTTGTTCTTTCAGCTGTTGATTTTCTTCTGATGTTGTTGCTCTTGTAGCTGCTAATGTCATGGCAGAAACTGTTTTAGTAGTTTATTTAGCAATTATTTTTAATTCCAAATTATTCATTTGTCGATTTCGTCGCTCTCATTGTCATTAACATTCTCCATATTATTATTATTATAATTATTATTATTATCTTTTTCTTTCAAATTTGCTTCCATTTCTTGCCGAGTGTCTTCCCGACTCCTAGGGCAAAATAACTCATAGTATACATTGGTAGGCCAAACTCAATAGTTCGTTCATTTTTTTTTTTTAAGTTAAAAAACTATTACTACATGTGTAGTAATAGTTCTCACAGCGACAATGCTCTTCTCAATACGTGTGATGTAACCGTTAAGACAATCTTTTGCACTTCTTGCAGGGATGGTAAGCCAGGGATAATTCTCATATAATTTTCGGTTCCCTTCTTGATCATTCCTAGTGCTCCTACGATCACTGGTATTGTAACCGCCTTGAGATGCCACATTTTCTCAATTTCAATGAGCAGGTCTTTATATTTTCTGAACTTGTCAAACTCTTTCGCCGAGATATTATGATTACAGGGGATGCTCATGTCGATCAATAAGCAAACTTTATTGTTTTTGTCTTTCACAACAATATCTGGTTTATTGGCTTTGATGGTTCGGTCTGTATGTACTGGAAAGTCCCACAGAATCGTTACACTTTCTCCTTCAGTTACACCTTCAGGGTGGTGATTATACCACTTGTCGGCAGTTTTGATATTGTAATGCCGACTTATTAGCCAGTGGAGATATTGGCCAACTCTGTCATGTCTTAATTTATACTCCACTGGTGCTAAGACTTTACATCCAGATATTAGGTGGTCCACGGTTTCAATCATGTCATTGCAGAATCGGTATTTTGGGTCTGCTCCATTTTTCATCACATTGGCATGGTAGTTCCGGGTTAATAGGCTTTGATCTTGAGCAGCCAGGATGAAACCTTCGCTCTCTGCTTTTAGCCGTGAGCTCCGTAGCCACTGATGGGTTTGCTTCTGGTCGACATCAGCTTGTTTGCTACGGGCCACATATTTGCCGTGCAGAGGTTTCTCCTCCCACCTATCAGCCAATTGCTCGTGCGCTTTTTTCGTTGCCATTTTGTTCACCTTCTTTGCAACAATAGTTGCTGTACTTCCCTTGGGTTGTTCAGTTTGGGTATCCTGCACGAGATCAATAGCATATTATTATTATTATTATTATTATTATTATTATTATTATTATTATTATTATTATTGTTGTTGTTGTTGTTGTTGTTGTTTCATCATTCTTTCCGCTGTGTTGACGGCAGAAATAGCTTTCGTTATTTTTTGCATGTGGTTTTTCATAAGTTTGTTATGGTTATTACTGCTGTCATTATTGATAATGGTAAGTTGCTAGGATGCCAGCTTGGCAGTGTGTGTTACAAAGTGGTTAAATAATATTACAGTTAAACTTACAGCACAGTTCTCATTGATGCCTCTTTATATATCATGCCATGAAACGACTTATGTTTCTTGACATAACCAGATCAACCTCTAGTCTTCTCCCAATGAAATGATGAACTTAGTCATCGAATTAACTCTTCATGTTTCCATATTCAAGAAAATAATGTACAAGTTGAAGAATGGGATCCATCAACTACACCGAGCCACATAATATGAGGCTTTCTTCAATATTTTAACAATTAATTGTTACCATTATTGCTATTTATTATTATTTTTTCAGACAGACGACGAGCAGCAATATAGCATTCTTTAATCCGGAAGTGCTCAAATTAGCAAGCATATCCGGTCATGTTAAATTGTTCGAAAGGAGAGAACAACGTTTGTGGTGCCACATCTAAACGTGGAGTGATTTCTCTCGAAATATTATGACTGTTTTTTTGACAGGAACATTGTTGTTTTTTTTTTAGGTGAAATTAAAACGGAATTTAAATGATTGTGAGGAAATGGCGATGTTAATCAAAGTTATTAATGTTGTGGTGAAGATGTAACGAAATAGTGATTGGAGGGAGTAAAGCAAAGTTTTATGCGCTTTATGTGATAATATAATCGATAGATATAACGCGATTTACAGAAATGATAAGAAGCGAATAATTTTCAGTGTCACCAAACAAATAATGAGTCTCCTTTGGAAACGGGATTTGTCTTAAAATTCTAATAAGCGTCAACTTTAACATCAATATTTAGTGGTTAGTAATTTGCAACATTGTGTTTTACACGAGCTACCCCGGACACAACATACAAACAGATATATATATATACTTTATTTTAAGCAGTAGCAAATTCAACAAAACCTGTTACTCTGAGTTTCACGTTGCCGTTCATCGGACAGTTAGCATAAACTGTCCGATGAACGGCAACGTGAAACTCAGAGTAACAGGTTTTGTTGAAGTTTCTACTGCTTTAAATAAAGCATATTACTCTGCCATTGGTATTGAGTACTCTTTTTTTCCACCTTGTTTCACATTTATGTGTTTACTCCGGTATATATATATATATATATATATATATATATAATATATATATATATATATATATATATATATATATATATATATAATATTTAATTCTTATGCTTTGCTAAAAACTTGATTTCGAAACGTGCGTCCGTAGATAACTTAAAATTGTATGATAGATTGCCGTCAATTCATTCTCTCTTACCTGTTTGTGTCTGCCTTCCAATTGCTGTTTTTACTGAGATCTCCCTTTTTAGTAGAAGAAATAGCTATAACTCTTTGACTGCTATTTCTAAATTCGGTATGTGGTAAGGCAATTCGTTGCTAAACCCTTTATTGCTTAGTATTACTTAAATTTTCCTCGAATGAGGCTTTTACATGCCGAAGACTACTTGGTGTAATTGATAATTATTCCAAATTAATTAATTTCACCCTTCATTATTACGGATAACCATATTTTATCTCAGTAGATGACCAAAGCATCTTGTTTTGGCTACACGCGGGTGGGAAGGGGCTGGTGACACAATCTTTTCATTCACACTTTGAATTTGGGGATACTAGTTGCGGATTCTAGCTCGCTCTGATACTGAGTTGAGTTGGTGCCTTCTAGTATCTCAAAATTCAATATATAATCATTTATGATTATAGTATTCTACGCTGAAGAGAAAAGAAGTTTTGGTAAGGTAGAATTATTTAATATTTAATTCTTATGCTTTCCTAAAAACTTGATTTCGAAACGTGCGTCCGTAGATAACTTAAAATTGTATGATAGATTGCCGTCAATTCATTCTCTCTTACCTGTTGTGTCTGCCTTCCAATTGCTGTTTTTACTGAGATCTCCCTTTTTAGTAGAAGAAATAGCTATAACTCTTTGACTGCTATTTCTAAATTCGGTATGTGGTAAGGCAATTCGTTGCTAAACCCTTTATTGCTTAGTATATATATATATATATATATATATATATATATATATATTATATATACCTAACATCTTTAGTGTACAGCTCCGTAGAACATTCACTACTTTCCGCCAGAAAATTACAATTACGCACCCTATATCATATTATAGAGACTTTTTCTGCACGTCTCTCTTTACTTAAACAAATGAATACTCTGTAATAAAATCCCCCCCCTCTCTCTCTCTCAACCTTACTTGTTTGGTATGTTTAATTTAAGGTTTAGGTTGGTTTGTTTCATAATGCTCCCGGCTTTTGTAATTTCTGTAGTTTTTAGTCTACGCCACCTGCAACGATTCGTGGACGGTGAGCGTGTGTGA
This sequence comes from Octopus sinensis, assembly GCF_006345805.1. NCBI lineage: Eukaryota > Metazoa > Mollusca > Cephalopoda > Octopoda > Octopodidae > Octopus > Octopus sinensis. The sequence continues at coordinate 58,083,982 of NC_043013.1, forward strand.
ACTCCGTTTGTAAGGCTCCTCTTTTCGCAGCTCGTCTCCTTGACGGAGCTCCAGCCCTGGGTGAAGAAAAGACCGAGACTAGGTGCCTGGTATCTAGAATGTCGTCAGGCATCACAGCTCTCTTCCAGTTGGACAACAGGATCGGTAGATGTTCCGCTTTGCAAATTTATAGAGGAATTAGTGGCGGGGAAGTGTGACGAAAACAAACTTTCTAAGTCTGTTCTGAAGGATTTTTCAGTTGGGAACTATCATGGATAATTTCTAGATGTTCTTGGCTTGGCATTGCCACAAAGGGGCACCTTATGGCTTCGAGATAAAATCTACAGGAACGAATGTGCTGTCAGACGGGCTTGTCCGAAGTGCCTGCAAAGAGGCGAAACCGTTTTGCACGCACTTGTTCACTGTCCGAACACTGCTGACTTGTGGGGTTATGTCGAACAGCTGCTGTCACGTGTAGTACGGATGCGTCTATAAGCTGAGTCTGTAGTGATGATTGCGCCACTGCTCTCCTTCAATCGGACAGGCAAGGCAGTTTTCCTTTGCCTGGTGGTTGTAGCGAGCGACTTGTTTGATGGACAGAGCTCTCCTTCACCTCTTCAAGTTACACTTGAAAAAGAGATTGAAAGCGGAGAGGAAAGTATTGTCCTCCAGTGAGTTTATTGAAAGGTAGATGAATGATGCGAAAATGACAAGACTTGTCATTTTCGCATCATTCATCCACTCTTGTCCAAAGAGTGAATGGTACGTCTCTAAGTGTAGACTTGTGAGTCGGAGAGAAGCAACTGGGGAGGACACTTGCTCTTGGTGTTCAGGGAAATCTCGGACAGTAGAGTTCCTTGATTATCCTTAGACGTCAAACTGTATCAGGAGGGCTACATCAATATCACCCTCCCTCATCCTTCATTTTGACCTTTGTGTGCTGTATATATGTTCCTTTGCATTGTATACCGTGTACATTTACGTTGTTTTCATTCCTTTCATTATATGCTAACCCCAACACTATGTGTTTGTCTTTGTACTGTTCCCATCTCCTTTACCCGGTGGCAAATAAATGAAATCATCATCACAATTATTACTATTATTATTATTATTATTATTATTATTATTATTATTATTGAGTGAGAGAGCAGTGCATGCCATCAAAGTGACACTGGGGTAAAATATACGAAGCCCAATATACCCATCATGACTACCCGTCTGATAAAGGTACACCAGGCACATGCATCACAACCATATGTGCGCGACATGGTGATTTTATTATTATTATTATTATTATTATTATTATTATTATTATTATTATTATTATTATTATATTATTATTATTATTATTATTACTGTTGTTGTTGCCTTTGCACAGCTTTTAACGCTGGAGATATTCTACGGTTTCAGCAGTTCACCTCTTATTTTTCGAGCAGCTTCTGGAGTATTCTGGCGGTTCCAAGCGGTGATGTTTTCTGCAAGTGCTCCACTCTTATTGCAGCCCTTATTTGTTCCATGTACTTCTCGAGATTTTTGTTCACTGTTTCCAGCCACCATTTTCATCGACTACAACTGCTTAAACTCCCAAGCTAACCTGTCATATCTCTCGATTTTTCTTTCTTCCTTATCGCATACCTTGTTGTCAGCTGGGAATGCTATATCTATGATCCAGCATTGTTTGTTTTCTTTCTCAATAAAGACTATGTCTGGCTTCCTATTCTCCATCTCATGGTCGCACTGAATCATAAAATCCCATAGGATCTTTGCATTTCTATTTTCGACGATACCTTCAGGTTTGTGGTCGTACCAATTTTTGGCTCTGTCAAGTCCATACTTGTTGCAAGAGTGTCCAATGAACAAGCCTTGCTATATTGTCGTGGAGTCTCTTATATTCCTTCTGGGCTAGTGGCGTTTATTGGCTGGTAATATGACATATGGCTTCACCGTTTTGTCCACAAATTCTGCAGTTATCACTTTCTGATGTGTTGTCTATTCTGTATTTTATGTAGTTTGTTCTTAGTGCTTGCTCTTGGGCAGCACAGATTAGAGCCTCCGTTTTCGGTTTCATATCACTTTGAGTCATCCATAGCCATCTTTTTCTCTGTCTGTCTTATCTTCAACATCCCTATGAAATTGACCATACATTCTTTTCTTTACCCACCTATTTTCAGTTTCATTCGTTTTCAGTTTCTTGTACAGTGCTTTATGTTTGAAATCTTTCATCCTACACAAGCCTGAACTTCCTACGTCTAGTACTAGCGGTTCTGTGACATTTTTTACATACCATGCTATGTTGTTTTCTTCTGTAATAATGCTGTGTTAGCATCCAATAAGTCCTCTTCCCCTTCTTTTTCTTGGTACATACAGTCTAATTTCCACTTAAGGATCAGTCTCAGTCTGCGCAATTACTCCACCTTAAATTTTTCTGTCATTTCCTTCTCCATGAATTTATCCGTTTATTATTATTATTTTTTTATTTATTATTATTATTATTATTATTATTATTATTATTATGATTATTATATTATTATTATTATTATTATTATTATTATTATTATTATTATTATTATTATTATTATTATTCTATGTTTGACTTTTGCTTTATATTTGTACAAGTTGGCTCCAAGTCTCACCCAGAGACCTCAAGAGACCTCAAGGTTGGAAGTTCATGTTATTGTTATGCCTAGTGTGCTATATATTTGGGGGGTTTTTTGGTGTTGTACTAGTAAATGTCCACAAAAAAACGAAAATTATGTTTGTTTTAAACCCTGAGATTACATAGAAAGTATTTTGCGTAGGATATGAGCAGTTCCCATGAGTACTATCTTTTGAATTTCTGCCATTTTGGGGTTTCCTGGTATCTGAGTTAGGTAGCAATCAGCCCCTTTCGCTATCATTCCCAGGGCACCTACGACAACAGGTATTGTTTTAGTCTTCAGGTTCCACATTTTGCTGATTTCTATTTCAAGATCTTTATATTTGCTCAGGTTTTGGTAGGTCTTGACAAATACGTTTATATCAATTGGGACAGTCATATCAATGAGGAGGCATGTTCTTTGTCTGAAGTCTTTCAATATGATGTCTGGCCTATTTGCATCTATCTTTCTGTCAGTTTGAATGGTGAAGTTCCAGAGGAGTGAGATGTGGTCATTTTCAAGCACTGGAGGTGGTTTGTGTTGCCACCAGTTTTTTTCATGGGGCAAATCCAGGTTTTTGCAAATTACCCTGTGAATATATTGTGCAGCTCTATCATGCCTGTTGAGATACTCTGTAGGCGCTAGAAGACTGCACTTGGAGACAACATGATCAATGGTTTCATTTTGTTGTTGACATACACGACATGTTGGGCTACTGCCGTTCTTTAATATGTTGGCCTGGTAGTTTCTTGTTGGTAGGCATTGATCTTGAGCTGCTATGATAAACCCTTATGTTTCAGATGTTAGGCCAGGGGCCATTAGCCATTGATGGGTCAGGGCTTTGTCAACATCTGCATTATTCGTTCTCTTTGGGTATTTGCCCTAGAGAGGTTTTTCTTGCCATTTATCATTCAAAATATCTAAGGCCGCAGTTTTAGCACGGGTTTTCATGCGCTTAGCCTTTTCTGTGCCTGTTTCTTGTATGTCTATCTCTAATTTCGAATGTGTTGTATTCGGAATTCACTTAGATAATCCTTTGCCTGTTTTGTGACTGAGTATGATGCTTTCTTGTTTTCATGTTTTGAGACAATTTTTAACATCCAATCCTCAGGGTTTTTCAGGTAGGTGTCTAGGCCAATTGTAGCAATCTTCATTGTTATTGCCAGTTGCAAAAGAACACGGCCTCTCTCTTTTCTTGGCAGATAAACTCGTTCTGTATCTGCCTTAGGGTGGTGCATTCTATGTTTTTCGTATTTTTCTGTCAAGATTACATATTTCAGTAATTGTCCAGTTAACGGTATTGAAACTGTAAGTCACAACTGGTATGGCTAAAGCATTGATCGCTTCGATCCTGTTTCTCGCATTCAGCTCTGTCTTGAGTATTGCTCTTACTCTGCGATAACATTCTCTCCTGATCCTTTCCTTCATCTCTGAATGCCTTATTCCGTCCCCTTCAATTACCTCTAGGTACTTGTAGCTCTCCGCTGGGTCTAATTCTTTTATGACATTCTGCTGGTCAAGGTTAACGTTAGATGTTTCTGCCATTTTCCTTTGATAAAGGTAGCTTTTGCACATTTATCGAGGCCAAATTGCATTCTGATGTCATCACTGAATTGTTTAACAATCTCTAGTAAGCCCTTGAGTTGTTGGTCATTTTTTACAAAGAGCTTTAAATCATCCATGTAAATGAGATGATTTATATTTTTATCAAACATTTTATATCTGTACCGCGCATCATTGAGCAATTTTGAGAGAGGTATCAAGGCTAAACAAAAGGGGAGCGGTGATAGTGAGTCACCTTGGAAAATGCTACATGAAATTTTACATCACCAGCATTTAGAGATTCATTGTCACTGTTCAAAGTTAGTGTGGTTCTCCATGATCTCATACTTACAGACAAAAGGTTTCGCAGAGTAGGTGCTATTTTATACATTTCCAGGCATTTCTTAATCCAGCTATGTGGTAGGCTATCAAAAGCCTTTTTATAGTTTATCCACGCTATTGATAAGTTTTTGTGTCGTTTGTGACAATCTTCTAAGATCATCTTATTGATGAGTAGTTGATCTTTACAACCATAGGATCCACGTTTACATCCTTTCTGTTCATTAGGGAATATGCTGCTGTCTATTAAAAAACTTTAGGTATATTCCGTCAGGACAGACGTTAGCGTTTTATACATAGTTGTTAAGCAGGTTATGGGTCTATAGGTTTTTTTGGTTCATTTGTTTCTTCACTTTTTGGAAGCAGGAATGTTAGCAGTTCATGGCTCTCTGGGAAGGCATTCAACCAGAAGTTAGGAATTTTATCCTTTCCTGGAGACTTCCATTTGCTTGACCTCCTGAGAGCAGATCTTATATCTTCTACCTTGACACCCTCCCACTTTTGTTCTTCTAAGGAATCCAGTTCTGTATATATTCTATCAATCCAGGGGCCTTTTCGTTGTGTATTTTTTCTTCTGCCCAAATTTTATTCCAAAATCCCTGCACTTCTTCTTTTGATGGTACAGACTTTACAGTAACTGGTGTTTTTCCTATCTTCCTGTAAAAAGTTTTTGGGTTATTTTTTAACATGTTGTTGTCTTTGAAAAATCTAACACGCTTTTCATACCGCGCTATGCGGGCAGCTTTAGCAGATACCTTTTGCTTGATAGTTTCTATGGTGGCATCAATATCAAGTATAGTTTTCATTTTATATTTTTTCATTAATTTTGGGGTTTTTGTAGGTTTCGTTGTCGTATCAACCTTAAGGTTTTTCAAATATTATTATTATTATTATTATTCGGTAGTTTTATTTTTATAGCGTGCTTTCACTTCACTACCGAGCGCAGCTCTGTGTGCCTTGGGTATGTGCTGTGATTTGTTGTGATGCTCTGATGGTTATTGTATGGAAAGTGTTCTGCGTAGGATGTGTGCAGTGCCTAGTAGTGCAATTTTCTGTATGTTATATGTGTTTGTAAGTCCTGGTGTTTTTGTTATGTATTTGTCTGAATATTTTTTATCATGCCTAATGCACCTACTATGATAGGAATTGTTTCTGTTTTCAGATTCCACATTCTAGTTACCTCTATTTCCAGGTCTTTGTATTTTGAGAGTTTCTCCATTTCTTTTAGAGACACGTTGTCATCAGCCGGTATTGATACATCAATTAGAAAGCATTTTTTTTCTTCATGGTCTCTGACAACTATATCTGGTCTGTTGGCCTTAATTTCTCTGTCTGTGTGTATCGGCATATCACAGAGTATGGTTGCTTTCTCGTTTTCTGTGACCTTTTCTGGTGTGTGCCTATACCATCTTTTTTCTGTTGTTATTCCATAATGTTGGCATAGCGTCCAATGTATGTAGGTTCCAACTCTGTCATGTCTGTGAATATATTCCTTCTTAGCCAGGACTGGGCAGCTAGAGATAATATGATTTATTGTTTCTTGTCCATCTCCACATATTCTGCAGTTACTTGTAATATTTCTTTTCATGACATGTTTTTGGTAATTTCTGGTGGGGAGGCTTTGGTCTTGTGCTGCAATTAAAAATCCCTCTGTTTCTGCTTTGAGTCCTGAGCTTCTCAACCATTGCTGGGATTTTTCTTTGTCTATTTCTTTTGCGTTTAGTTTAGTCCAGTATTTACCATGAAGGGGCTTTTCTTGCCATCGTTTTATCATGGTTCGTTGCTGTTCTATTTTTAGTTTGGATTTCATTTGTTTTATAGCTTTTGTTGTTTCTCCATCTTCTTCTTCTTCTTCTTCGTGTTTATTAGGTGGTATGATTTCTTGTTTGTATTTGTCAGCTTCCTTAAATACTGAGAACAGTTTTTTGTTTTGCTCGTGTTTTGCCGCTATCTGGATCAGTTTTCCTTCCTTTTGAAGTAGATATTTTTGCAGTCCTATGGTGGTTATTTTATAGTAGTTTTCCAGCTGTATAAGGCCTCTAACACCTTCTATACGTTGTATATATAGTCTTTCTATGTCAGATTTTGGGTGATGCATCCAAGATCCTGTCATTATTTTTCTTGTTTTCCTATCTATTTTGGTCAGTTCATTTCGTGTCCAGTTAAGGATATTGTAGCTGTAACTTATAACTGGGACAGCTAAAGTGTTGATACCTATTATCTTGTTTTTAGCATTGAGCTCTGTGTTTAGTATTGATCTAACTCGTCTATAATATTCTTTTTTTATTTTCTCTTTCATTTGTGTGTGTTGTGTCTTATCTAGTTCATGGATTCCTAAGTATTTGTAAGTTTGGCTTTGGTCTAATTCTTTTATTTCATTGGTTTTATCTAGTGTGATGTTGTTACTCTTAACTAGTTTTCCTCTTTTCAGGGTTACTTTGGCGCATTTTTCTAATCCAAATTTCATATCTATTTCTTTGGTAAATCCATGAACTCTCTTTAATAGTGTTTCCAGCTGTTTGCAGCGTATAGTTTTAGGTCATCCATATATAAAAGGTGGCTGATCGTTTTGCCGTAACATTTATATCCGCATCCAGTTCTATTTAGCATATCAGATAGAGGTGACAGTGCCAAGCAGAAAAGGAGTGGAGAGAGCGTGTCTCCCTGGAATATTCCTCTTCTAATGGGGATGTCTTTGGTTTTCATGAGTCCCTCTTTTGTTTGGAGGTGTAGGACTGTTTGCCATTTATTCATAGAGTGCTCTATGAATTTTATGATTGTTGGTGTTACTTTGTTAATGGCTAGTGTTTCGAGGATCCATGTGTGGGGGATGCTATCAAACGCCTTTTTGTAGTCAATCCAGGCCATACTGAGGCCTTTCTTCTTTCTGTGGCTGTCTTCAGTTACGGCTTTATTAATCATTAGTTGATTTTTACAGCCATATGAGCCCTTGCGGCATCCTTTCTGCTCTTCTGGGAACAGTTTGTTTTCGTCCAGGTGCTTGTTCAGCCTTTGCGATATCACTGCAGTAAATGCCTTGAACATAGTAGGGAGGCAGGTATTGGTCTGTAGTTTTCTGGTTTTGCTGTTTCATTTGATTGGGAATTAAGATGGTTTTCCCCTTCGTGAGCCATTCAGGCATTGTCTCTGGCTCTGCTAGTATGCTGTTAAAGTTTTCAGCCAGCTTTTTGTGCATTCCTGTTAGATATTTCAACCAGAAGTTGGGGATCTTGTCATGCCCAGGTGCCTTCCAGTTGCTTAGTCTTTGCAGTGCCTGGGTGACCTCTTCAGTGTTATGGGGGTCCAAAGTTGTTCAGATGCCGAGTTTGTTATTTTGATACTCCTTTTTTTTGGTGGTTCGTTCGCCGACCATATTTCTCTCCAGAATTCTTCCAATTCTTCTGCAGTTGGTGCTGCAGTGACTTCTATTTTATTTTTGCCCAGTTCTTGGTAGAACTTTTTGTTTTCTTCAAAGAAGCGTTGGCGTTTCTTGTACCGGCGGATCCTTTGTGCTTTGGCAAGGATATCTTGCTTCAGCTTTTCTTTTATTTCAGGCAAATCTTTCTCTGTGATGTTATATTTGCGGAGTATTTTCGTTCCCTTTTTGTTGCTCAGTAGCGTTGATTGTTTGCTGATTTCATTAAGAATCGACAGGTCTTTTCTAATTTTTTTTATTTTGCTTTAGATGTTATTTATCCACAGGGTTTGTTTGGGTGGTGGTACTCCTGTTTGGGCGGGTTTGGGTGAGTATCCAGCTTCTTTTGTTATTATTATTATTATTATTATTATTATTATTATTATTATGTGAAACCTCACAGCTTATTTTACTGGGTATGATGAAAAGTGTCAGGTGTCCACAACCAGCAGACTAAGATGAAACTTGTTTACTGGTCATGTTCCAAGAACCTGCGAGGAATTATTGCATAATGTATAATTTGGAACATATTTCGACTATATATGAAATGGGCGTATTGATTAAGAGAAAGCAGATATTAGTTTTGTTAGTCCTTACATCAAACGTGGATATAAGGATGCAAACAAGTTTACAAAGATAGCATTTTCTTAGCTGCCACTTCTACAGCTTTGAACCTTTTAAACTAAATTTTGCTCGCTAGCAGCTTCTGTCTTTTATCTTCCGCTTAATTTGAAACAGATATACATATGCAGAAATACAACCTCGCATGCGCTTCTACATATATACGTACATATTCCTATGCATATATATAAATACATACATTCATGTATGTATATATATATTATATATATATATATTATATTAAATTAGAGATAAAACCACTATTAGGCAAATCATACAATGAAAAACTTAAGCCAATACATAAGATTATTTAATTTATATTATTTAAATATATAACAAAATTATTTAAAAAATATAATTAATATAACACTACGATCGTTTCATGGCTGTTAATTTGGATTAAACCACGCCAAGTTAAATATTTAAACCACCTGATGAATGACTGTAACTCGAATATTTAAAGAAATTAACAGCCATGAAACGATCGTAGTGTTATATTAATTATATTTTTTAAATAATTTTGTTATATATTTAAATAATATAAATTAAATAATATTATGTATTGGCTTAAGTTTTTCATTGTATGATTTGCCTAATAGTGGTTTTATCTATAATCTATATATATAAAACTGTAGTTGTGTGAGTGTCTGTCCCCTTCGATTTAGATTCCTAACTACTCCCACATTTTGCGGTGCAGTTTAACCAAATTCGGGTATCTTATAGTCATGATTCATATCGAGCCCGTCTGAGTATTAGCGCGCGTCTACGATGAGTCTACGATTTAAAAAATAATTTAACATCATTTTTTATTCCATTTTAATGCATACTTTTTCGTGTGTCGATGGCGGCGGAGTTGGCGTCCATGGTCACACCTGCACCTGTTTGCTTCTCCCCCTTCTTCCCTCCCTCGTGAAGCTTTGGGGAAGGGAGTGTAAGGAAATCAACGTCGTAAAGCGTTGTCAAGAAGACCAGCGTTCTTTTAGAACAACGACTTCATGGCTTGAAGACACCAAAACAGAAATGGCTAAGAAAGCCCGAATTGGCATCTATAAGGGAAGTAACTCTCTAAAAATGCTTATATAGTTATTTCCCTTACGAACCCGAGCAATGCCGGGCGATACTGCTAGTTTAATATAATATAATATTTTACTATAAAATTGGATTCAATACTAAATCTTTTTCCCTGTAAGTTTGGATTTATCCCTAATATTTATTATTATATATATATATAATATATATATATATATATATATATATATATATATATTGGAAGGTTTGGAGATGATGTACAGGTATTATATATTAGAAGAAATGAGGTAATCAGAAGATCGGATGGTTCATATTTATAGATATTTATTTATATATTACATTTTTTACATATATATATCATATCATTCAGATCATATCATTCAGATTATTAGCGCTTTCTCCCATTCTAGTGGGGTTTTCAAATCAATTTGATTTCAAATCAATTTGATTTGAAAACACCACTAGAATGGGAGAAAGCGCTAATAATCTGAATGATATGATATATATATGTAAAAAATGTAATATATAAATAAATATCTATAAATATGAACCATCCGATCTTCTGATTACCTCATTTCTTCTAATATATATATATATATATATATATATATATGCACACGTCACCGGTGCTCGGCCAGGTCTGACCTTTCTTTCTTGGTTCGACTACCATCCGTGCAACATCTATATTCCTCCCTGTGCCTGTCCAATCTTATGTCCCTGCAGTAAGGCTTTACTTCCACACACGCCAGCTTAATTTAATTGTTATGTCCTGTTATTTTTATTTGTATTTGTGTAACATTCTCTGTTTTTTCCGTCCTTGTTTTCGTATACATTCGCTGCTTTCTTCAAAGGAATCCAATTCTCTCTTTCGCTGGCTCTCTCTCTCTCTCTCCCTCTCTCTCTTTATATATATATATATATATATATATTATATATATATATATATATAGTGTGTGTGTGTCTATATGTATATGGACATATATACATATACTACAAACATGTATATTACATAACTGTATACTTACATACATTAGTGCTAATGTTCTTCCATATATTCCTTTTTACTGATGAGACTATTTTTGAGAAGAATTAAAACTCTATACATGTTCTCCTGTGTCATTCTTCACATTACATTGTTAATATTTTCTCTATATTTTACATAAAATTATTCGCATGCGAATATCTGCATGGAGAAACCATTCAATATTCTCGATGCAGCATTATTCAGAAACTCCTGCACACTTATTTAAAACTTTGTTGAAGGTTTAATTTCAATTTTGTAATTCTTGAATGGATTAAAATATCTTTGTTTTTAAAAACAATGTTGAGCTTTCATAAAATGTGGTTTCCATTGAAATTCTTCATTTTGTAAAGCAAAAACAACGATATTACATTAGTTTACACTGTTCTCCTTTTACGGCTACCATCATGCTCAATTTAACATAATCTGCTATCATCTTGTAGTTTTAGACTTAACAACAATATGCTTGCAAAGGTCGAGGCAACTTTTAGAATTCGCTGATTGTATTATATTTTGTGCAAACTCTCATTAAAATTTGTTCATAATACAAAAGATACCTATGTACGTACATATATATATGTATATGTATATGTACATGGATATATGTGTATATATATGTGTGTGTATGTTGTGTATATGTATATATATATTACAATTATTTACAATTATCAAGTACTCACCCTGAATTATATATATATATATATATATATATATATATATATAGATATATATATATATATGAGTGTGTATGAACATACATATATATACATATATATGCATGTATATATATATATAATGTTAATATTATCGTGTTATATAATATGCGTATATATGTACACACTCATACAGATACATGCTACTTCATAACTATATAATACACTAATATAATTATATATATATGTGAATGTGTGTATGTGTATGTATGTATGTGTATGTGTGTGGCTATATTGATATGAATAAAATCATACATATATGTATCTATGTAAATGCATATATATACTTAAACATATGTGCATATGCATATATATGCATACATACATGAATAAATATATGCATGTACGTATGTAACGTGGGAACTAAACGAAAACTGTATGAGAAGCAAATTGAAATGCAATATTCTTTGATGCTAGATTTGTACTCAGATCACAAATTCTTCTTCTTTTATATAAAAAAAAAACAATAGAAAATCAAATTGATGGCAGTGTTGAGATATTAAGAAGTTGCTTATCAAAGCAGAACAAGAGAAAAAAAGAGAGAAAGAACAAAATATTGGAAGAAGGGAAGAAGAAAGAAAGAAATGTGTAAATCCCTGTAAAATAATATATCGAGAAGATATTTGCAAATATGAGAAACAAATCATTGTCGAATAATTAAAGAACAAAGAAGCTGGAGTTAGGCAATTATTATTTTGGTTTATTGTTTTGTTTTGTCAATCTGATTGAAGTTTGAAATAATGAACTGTTGGTTGACTTTGCAAATTGTTTTCTTTTTTACTTTTGGAGGTGATTGGAAAATTTTTTACTCATCATTCTATGATCAGCGCCTTGCACAGAAGGAACTCTGATTAATGACACGTACGCACACACACACACACACAACACACACACACACACACACACACAAAACATAATATATATGTTATGCATTGAAATATTTTATGTATATAAATATATATGTGTATTTTTAGGATATCCATGTATATTACTCATATAATCACATATATACATGTATGTATGTATGCATGAATGCATGCTTGCATATATATGTATGTATATATTGTAGGGCGAGGCATATAATATTGTTCTCCTAAGCTACATTCTCAACTCATTTGACACCCCGTACGTTATTTCTATCCCTGCTGCCAACAAAGGTAACATCAGTACATCCATATCATTTGTTTTTCTTTAAATTCAAGACATTTATTTGTCTCTTCATGTGATCCTTTACGTCTAATCTTAACTACCAAGATATCGCCACCAATCGAGTCCCTCAAAAATTATTCTACTGCCCTGTATGATTTGACATTTGGTATAAATAATTTAAAACGGAATGGTCATAGCTGGAAGTCAGTTGAAGATAAATCTGTTGCATCAGAGACGATTGTGAAATAAAATCAAAAAAGAAGATAACAAAAAACACAGAAGAACATGTCTTGTATACGGGATATTGTTCTTTACCTAGAAAAAGAATATATATTTTCTCATCCATATTAATGTAATGCATGGAAGGCTCTGCCAGGTCACTTGATCTGCTAGAAATAGCAATGAAATCTCCCACAAATTACACCATATTTTAACAGAAAAATGTAGTGTTCTGCCCTCAATTGGGGATTACCGACAATAAATTGCAGAAACTGCAAGTAAATCAATTTTATGAAGTCGTGAGAGTGTTACTAACGATGTAACCAATCTGTATGTCTATATTCTTCAGGTGTCTCCATGTATTTGATATGTTACATGACAGGGGCGGGAATGACAGCTGCGAACATTTTGAAGCAGATGGCAAATATTTTGAATAGTATAGGAAGAATTCATTCTAAATAAACTGTAAACTCAGAGATATTTCTTGCTTCAAGGAATTATTTTTAAATTTATGACAAATACTTTCAGCAAAACTTCTTCTATATGAGCAAAATTTTGCAGGATATATAACAATTTTTAAAAATGTTGGTAAAATATTTCTTGTAAGCCATGTTGCATTCGCATTTTGCTTATGTATAGACAAATGAATTTAACAACTTGAATAATTAATATGTCCTGTAATTAGATACACAAATATCAATGAGGAATCAAATATTAGAATTGCATTGTTGCTCGAATTGAATAAATTAATTCTGAAGATTTTAAAAAATTATTAAAAAGATAAATAAAGCATTTACAATGTATAAGACCAAAAGAGTTAAAATTAATATATCTGAAGAATTTCAAATTATGTATTTCATTGATTCCTAAAATATGAAATCGTTTTTGCCGCAGTGAAATAATATTGGAATTATTTCAGAATTGGCTCAAGTAAGACGAATGCCAAAATGGTAATAATACACATAAGTGTGCAAGCATTTACTTGCCTTCCATCCTGCTATTTACACAAGAGTGTTGCCATTTTTAATTCAAAATCTCCCTCAAGGATTTATACGCATTCCCCCAGAAGCATGAGGAATCGATACGGCTGAAGCACAAAAGAATTCCCCTGAAAATGTATCATGTATTCTCCAAGATTTCATTTTATTTATCTTATTTTCCAGTCAATTGCCAATTATACAGAAACGGACACTCTCGTGTTTCACACACACACACGCATTCACATACAAGCACACACACACACACACACACACACACACACGCACTCACGCATATGCACACAAACGTACGCTAGAAAGAAGCACACACACACACACAGACCAAAGTACACAAAATAGCACTCTAACAACATTCATATTACACAAACACATACATTAAAATAAAGACATTCACACCCACAAATGCACACAGAGGCGTCTTTATACTGATACCCCCACACATTCATCTACACACAGCTGAAGAGTAACATACATAAACCCACACATACATAATCTCTCTCTCTCTCTCTCTATCTTACATTCTTTCTCTCTCAATCACACACACACATACACACACACACACCTTTCACGCTGATGAACAGATGTAATGCGATAAAGATTTGGCCTCAGTGAAAAAGAAGCTGAGCATCTCAAGAGATTGTTGAAAGTTTGTGAAGGAGATATGGAGGCTTGCTTATTGAAAAGGTCTTTGGCAATGAACTGGAAATAGATAGAGCTTCGGGCAACAGTGAGTGTAAGAAATATATTTACAAGGGTGCAATATAAAACACTGCAATTCCATTCTGTGAACAAGTAACTAGCTGCTGCCGTTATGTTTCTTTCTGTACACACACACGCACACACACGCACACACACGTACACATATGTGGACACTACACGCACATGTATCTGTATATACTCTTTTACTCTTTTATAGCACTCTTTTATATATATATATATATATATATATACATATATATATATATATACCTATATATACATATTTACATACGTATATATATACACATATATCTGTATATATACATATATACATACATATATCTATACATAAGGAATCCACTTATAAGGAATTCAGCACGCTAGAAAGAACAGCTAGGTTCTGTAAATCACAAAAATAACGGATAAAATTCGACAGGAATAAATTTGGAAATGAAAAACATTTACCATCTAGTCCCTGGGCCAATTGGTTTCTGATCATCTTTTAGTGAGTCAAGGAGAACTCACAAGGTCTGATTTTCTTCAGCAAGGTCCAACCTAGGGTTATACACGAGACAAACAAGGCTACTTGTCTCGTGTTTATACGAACTAACTATTCAAATTTTTCTGCGCAGACGCAATCCTTCGCTGGGTACAATGAAAAACCGCCAACTTTTAACCGAAAATTATCCAAATACTTACAGTATTTAATCATATCAAAGGGAAATGTGATTTAATTAAAATTAAAACATTCAATCAAAATTTACATTTCCAGTGGTCTAACGTGCAAAAAAAAATAGTCAAGAAGACTGAATATTAGTCATATGATATAGTGTTGGATTTGTACAACCCTAGGTTGGACCTTGCTGAAGAAGATCAGACCTTGTGAGTTCTCCTTGACTCGCTAAAAGATGATCAGAAACCAATTGGCCCAGGGACTAGATGGTAAATGTTTTTCATTTCCAAATTTATTCCTGTCGAATTTTATCCGTTATTTTTGTGATTTACAGAACCTAGCTGTTCTTTCTAGCGTGCTGAATTCCTTATAAGTGGATTCCTTATGTGTTTAAATATACATATATCGTATGACTAATATACAGTCTTCTTGACTAATTTTTTTTTCACGTTAGGCCACTGGAAATTAAAATTTTGATTGAATGTTTTAATTTTAATTAAATTCCATTTCCCTTTGACATGATTAAATACATACATCTATAGATATATACTTAAAATTTACAGAAAAACAAAAGACGAAGACCGGTGTATGAACAAGTAGGTGTATTAGTTTGACGTTCGCGAAAGTGAAGAAGTCTTTTATGTTTCGAGCTAATGCTCTTCACCAGAAAGGGAAAAGAGAAAAAACTTGTATTTTTAGCAGTCAAGCATGTTGACTGATGTATGTATGCGGTATATATGTATATATTCATTTATACATACATATATGCACACACACGCGCGCGCGCGCATATACACACACACATATATCCATATATGTAGATATATATTTAGAGTTAGAAAGATATATATACTTGCAAACAAAAGTAGGTACAACCAAGTGGTGGTATATTTGATTGAACAACTATGAAGAACCGGGTTTGCTCTCTCAGCCTTAGAAAACCATTATTGCTTTTACCATATCCTTTGAGTGGACCCAACTTTCATGATTGAAACTCTTTAATGAAATGCTTAGTGCCATTTCGTCCGTCTACACACTCTGAATTCATATTTCGGCGATGTTAATTTCAATGTCATCTTTGCCATTTATCATTCCGTAGTCTAGAAAATAGAATGAGTCGAGCACTGAGATGGCCTTGTTCCAAAATTTGAAACCACTTTTATTATTAAGGTTTCGAGCTGGGCGAATGGTTAGCATGCCGGACAAAATGCGTAGGTTCATGATCCGAGGTGAGGTCTACTTTTTAGGATCGATAAAAAAAAAGTACCGGTCGAACACTTCAGTTGATGCGAACTACTTATATACCTCCTTCGAAATTGTGGGCCTTGCGCCAGAATTTAAAATCTTCGTTCTATATTTCCGTTGTTTATAAAATGGTGCGGATAAACGGATGGGTATGAGCAACCTTTGCTGAACGATGAGATCATGTTGAAGCCAATGACAAACCTTTGAATGAGTTCTAACGCATGATTACTCATCATTCTATGGCAAGAGAAAATTAGAATGAGTATATGTGTGTGCATGTGTGTGTATGTGTGAGCGTGCGTCTGTTTGTGTGTGTGATTGAGTACAAGCTCGTGGCTTAGTATGCTGCAAGTCAAGATCTTAAGATTGTGGTTTCAGCTCCTGGGCTGGAGGATACATAGTGTTCATAGTATTTCACATTGCATTCAGGTGAAAAGAAAAAGAAAAGAGTAATTCTGCAACTGACGTCTAGTGAGAGAGGGAGACTATATACGCCGCCCCAACTGATCATTATGTGTGTGTGTATATATTCATATATCTGTGTGAGTGGTTAAACAAATACTCTAAGTTCATTCAATTTCTCAATTATAATATGAAGCTTTCCTAACAGTTTCCCTTTCTAAGCAAATTTTAGCTTTCCCGAATAACTGCAGCTTTGCAATCAAATGCAGTTTTGTTTTTACTTTGCTATCGCAGAGAAAGTGTGGCACCAGGCAAAAACCTTAAAGCATGTCTTGTAGTTAAAAAAAGGAAAAGAGGTTGATGCTTATGGAGTAAAGATTGTTTGCCAACATAACATGGCAGTCCTGGTTTAGGACAAAAGTTGCTGTAATTTACAATTCCCTAAAGAGGTTGAACTGAAGATTTAACCTGGAAAGGAGAAGAAATTACAGTTCTGAAAAGAGCGGTTTCCGATCAAATTATTATTTTGTTTTAATAAAGTATATTGGTGTTGGCATAGAGAAGCTGTGAAGGAAAGACTGATGGGTTTTTGTTTTGTCTTTTTTATTTTGGTGTGTGAGTGTGTGCATGACTGCGTGTGCGTGTGTAGTAACTGATATTGGTCGTGAGAGCCAGGGCGCACACAGCACAACACGTTCACATTTCCAATATCAAATCATATCTTAACTTATTTACTATAACTACTTGCCTGTCATTTATTGATTTATGTTCAACTAGATTATTAAGGTCTATCTTTTGACCAATTCACTGAAATGACACCGCCGATATACATACATACACGCATACATACACGCATACATACACACATATTTGCATTTGTACGCGCAGGTATATTTCTTGTATACATATATGCTCCACACACACACACATATTATGTATGTATATATATATATATAAATACTCGTCGTCGCATGCTGATACTTTTCTTTATTAATATTTTTCTAAAACTGTTATTAGTATTTATGCCTGAGAAACAGTGGCCGGGGATGTGGGAATAGATTATTTAATGATCATATTTCTGACACCAGAAATCCCTTAATATCTTTTGTGGCTCCAAGTATCTTTTGATAAAATAATAGAATGGCCAATTACATCCCTGGGGGGCAATTACTGAGTCAGTCAACGATGCGTTTAGAAAGACACAATAAAATGATGTCAGTAATAGAGTATAACATTTCAGGAGATTCTAAAACTATATTTACTGGGAGCAAACAGTAATGAACGTTGGCATTAACACAGATCACATTAACAGAAATTAATCCAATTTGGAGATAGTTTTTGGCATCTTCCTCACCAAGCAATTAATCGAATTTAGAAATTGCTAAGAAATATTTATTCAAGTCAGGCAAGGGATAGGTAAAGAAAAGTGTGTCTATACGATGCAGTAATAGAATGGAATGATTCTATATTTTTGCTTTGTCAAGTTCTGCTTCACTTGATGCAAGGAAGTTAGGACAAAAGTCTGAAAATCAATTTACCATTCAGGTATTGTTCACATTTGGTTTATCTAAATCTTCCATGAAATAGAATTAAATATCTATTTGCTTCTATCTGTTGTCAACAACAGAAATATATATTAGTTGATTGCTAGAAAGTTATGTAAATTATACTTGTCAAGATTTAGTAAGAAGAGGCAGTTTGCTCAATTTAACAAGATGTAAAGTAAAAGTGAAATACGGAAGGAAAATTTAATTTTGATTTAAGATGACAATAAGCCAGAGGGGAAGAAGAAGATTATAATGAATACCTTATAAAGATATTGACACAGAAACATCAATTTAGAGTTAAGTGGTACAAAATATAACATACCGTCAACCAAGATAAATATATACATCATCGATGTATGTCGTGTCTAAATTGCCGACTGTGATGTTATGTATCTGCAAGGCTGTTATCAATTATGCACCTTACCTCAGCATATATAATCTTTCTGTGTCATAAGAAGAATCCTAGCTTTTTCCTGTATATTCTTCTGAGATAAATGGCTTTAGGACAATAAATGTAGAATAATAATTTACTTATGTAGTTTTGCAAGTGGGTTACGACTAAATAATTGGTTGGTAATTCTAAATAGCTCAGCTCATGTAAGTTCTCAGACTGTCAGAGTGAAGCAATAAACTGAATTACAAAGAATAAAAGAATACTGATCGTTAACATATTATTTTTATTATCATTATTATTATTATTATTATTATTATTATTATTATTATTATTAATGAAATCCAACTTGATGCCAAAAATATTAATGAAATCCAACCTAAATGCCTAAAATTTTATTAAAGCAAACATAGTCTTTTCATATACAGACTGTTGTCTGTATATGAAAAGACTATGACAGAGGACTAATTAGTATAGACCATTGTATAAGGAGTGAAAGGTGGACGCTTGCCGAGTACTTGATAAAAAGTGATGACACCCGCTGCAATATGATATGCCGCGCAAGATATGGGTTTAAGTGCAGTTGAAACGATGGGTGAGGAGTTTAACCAAAGAGCTAAGGAGAAGAGAAAAGAAGACCTTGAAATGAGAATGGAGAGTGCATGGATTGTTTGAAAGGAATACACAGGACGATAAGGATAATACAGCAACATGAGCATAGCTAGTGCGAGGTGATTTGAAGCGTAACACCGAAAGCCTGATCATTGCTGCACAGGACCAGGCTCTCGCTACAAATTCAGTGAAATATAACACTTATAAAACTTCTGACACCCAGAAATGCAGACTCTGTGGAAAGAGTGTGGAAAATGTGACCCACTTGGAAAGTGGATGTGAGAGCCTTGCACAAAAAGAATCCAAGCGCCGCCACGATAAACTGTGCGTGTATGTTCATTGGCTCTTATGCCGTAAATACCAATATGAAGTAACAGAGAACTGGTATGAGTATGTAACAAGTAAAGATATGCAGGAGGATGGAAAAATAACGATACTCTGGGACTATGATTTTCAGACGGATGGTGTAATCGAACACTGTTGGCCGAATATTGTCATATTACATTAGAGAGACAAATACTGTCAGATCATTGATGTAGCCATACCAAATGACATGAATGTTGTGAGTAAAGAGGTTGAAAAAATCCCCAAGTACTCCGAATTGAATGTGGAAATGGCAAGACTGTATGGAATACGAGAGGGTAATCTAAAAGTGATACCAGTGGTGATCGGAGCGCTGGGCTTAATCCCATTGAAACTTCAAGACTTTAAGGCAACTGGAAATCCCGTGCAAGATTGATGTCTTGCAAAAAGCAGCCTTATTGGGGTCAGCGTACATCTGATGGAAAGTATTATCGGTTTCAACAACAATAATAATAATAATAATAATAATAATAATACGCTACAAATGACAAACAGCTGGAAACACTACTAAAGACAGTTCATGGATTCACCAAAGGAATAGATATGAAATTTGGATTAGAAAAATGCGCCAAAGTAACTCTGAAAGGAGGAAATCTAGTTAAGAGCAGCAACATCACACTAGATAAAACCAATGAAATAAAAGAATTAGACCAAAGCCAAACTTACAAATACTTAGGAATCCATGAACTAGATAAGACACAACACACACAAATGAAAGAGAAAATAAAAAAAGAATATTATAGACGAGTTAGATCAATACTAAAAACAGAGCTCAATGCTAAAAACAAGATAATAGGTATCAACACTTTAGCCGTCCCAGTTATAAGTTACAGCTACAATATCCTTAACTGGACACTAAATGAACTGACCAAAATAGATAGGAAAACAAGAAAAATAATGACAGGATCTAGGATTCATCACCCAAAATCTGACATAGAAATACTATACGTACAACGTATAGAAAGTGGTAGAGGCCTTATACAGCTGGAAAACTATTATAATAACCACCATGGGACTGCAAAAATACATACTTCAGAAGCAAGGAAAACTGATACAAGTAGCGGCAAAACACGAGCAAAACAAAAAAATTGTTCTCAGTATTTAAGGAAGCTGACAAATACAAACAAGAAATCATACCACCTAACAAATATGAAGAAGGAGAAGAAAACACAACAAAAGCTATAAAACAAATGAAATCCAAACTAAAAATAGAACAGCAACGGACCATGATAAAACGATGACAAGAAAAGCCCCTTCATGGCAAGTACTAAATGCAAAAGAAATAGGCAAAGGAAAATCCCAGCAGTGGTTGAGAAGCTCAGGACTCAAAGCAGAGACAGAGGGATTTTCAATTGCAGCACAAGACCAAAGCCTCCCCACCAGGAATTACCAAAAGCATGTAATGAAAAGAAATATAACAAGTAACTGCAGAATATGTGGAGATGGACAAGAAACAATAAATCATATTATCTCTGGCTGCCCAGTCCTGGTTAAGAAGGAATATATTCACAGACATGACAGAGTTGGGAGCTACATACACTGGAAGCTATGCCAACATTATGGAATAACAACAGAAAAAAGATGGTATAGGCACACACCAGAAAAGTTCACAGAAAACGAAAAAGCAACCATTCTTTGGGATATACCGATACACACAGATGGAGAAATTAAGGCCAACAGACCAGATGTAGTTGTCAGAGATCATGAAGAAAAAAATGCTTTCTAATTGATGTATCAATACCAGCAGATGACAACGTGTCTCTGAAAGAAATGGAGAAACTTTCAAAATACAAAGACCTGGAAATAGAGGTAACTAGAATGTGGAATCTAAAAACAGCTATCATAGTAGGTGGATTAGGCATGATAAAAAAATATTCAGACAAATATATAGCAAAAACACCAGGACTTACAAACACATATAACACACAGAAAATTGCACTACTAGACATGCACACATTCTACGAAGAACTTTCAATACAGTAACCATCAGAGCATCACAACAAATCACAACACATACCCAAGGCTGACAGAGCTGCGCTCGGTAGTGAAGTGAAAGCACGCTATAAAAATAAAACTACTGAATGATAATAATAATAATGATAATAATAATAATAATAATAATAATAATAATAATAATAATAATAATAATAATATAATAATAATAATAATGATCCTTAAACAACCCTTATTCAGGGACCGTTTGAGCATGATGGGCTACTCAACCTGAAGAAAATTCTAACTGGGCCCCCACCTGCAAGGTCATGTGCTGTTTATCTTGATATGAGATCACCATGTCGCGCACATATGGTTGTGATGCATGTGCCTGGTGTACCTTTATCAGACGGGTAGTCATGATGGGTATATTGGGCTTCGTATATTTTACCCCAGTGTTACTTTGATGGCATGAACTGCTCTCTCACTCAATAATAATAATAATAACAATTTTCATTGTTGAATACGCCGGCCTTCTTCGTGTGTTTCAATAGTGGCTCCGCGGCAATTTTTATATGCAAACCTAGGATGTTTTCCTCTGCTTCGATACAGTCCTGGCAACTGATTAAACCTTTCCCATCTTTTCCTCTGATCAAGTACAGCCTATTGGTTTCACTTTTAGGGTGGAAGGCTCCGCGTACTGTCAACAGTTTTCTAGCCTTGGTATCCATTTTCTTCGATTCTCTCAAGGTATTTTTTCTTACGTCGCAATTTATTTAATCAGGTCTCTGTTCGATAATTCTGTACCTGCTACGCATTGTAGCTTTCCATTTTTTAGGCAGATTATTCTTGAGTCCAAATTCCATTGTAAGAGCAGTGACGCGGATGAAACGTTATGGTACATCGTTAGCGAATGCCCAAAATTATATAAGAACCCTGCATTAGGACACCATGCAAAATTCCTAGCGGCATTCCGTCCATTTTCCGTTCTCAGTTCCAATTCCGCCGTGGAAGATTTATCTGCGGTATTGAACAGAATATTTGTTGTAGCACTGTTGTTATTGTTGTTGTTGTCGTTATATGTTTGACTTTTGCTTTATATTTGTACAAGTTGGCTCCAAGTCTCACCCAGAGACCTCACGAGACAACAGGTTGGAAGTTCATGTTGTTGTTATGCCTAGTGTGCCATATATTTGGTTTTGTATTTAGTGTTGTACTAGTGAATGTCTAAAAAAAAAGCGAAAATTATGTTTGTTTTAAAACTTGAGATTACAGAGAAAGTATTTTGCGTAGAATATGAGTAGTTCCCATGAGCACTATCTTTAGAATTTCTGCCATTTTGGGGTTTCCTGGTATCTGAGTTAGGTAGCAATCAGCCCCTTTCGCTATCATTCCCAGGGCACCTATGACAACAGGTATTGTTTTAGTCTTCAGGTTCCACATTTTGCTGATTTCTATTTCAAGATCTTTATTATTATTATTATTATTATTATTATTATTATTATTATTATTATTATTATTATTATTATTATTATTATTATGTGAAAACTCACAGCTTATTTTGCTGGGTATGATGGAAAGTGTCAGCTGCCCACAGCAAGTAGCCTAATCTGACACTTGTTTACTAGTCATGCTTCAAGAATCTTGCCAAGAATTCTTGCAGTTCCAAGCAATGCTGATTTGTGTCGGTGTTCTACCTTGATTCTCGCACCAATCTTTTTCAGACACGTTGATAGTTGAGTGCTGATGCTTCCAACTGCAACAACTGGTATCACGTTTGCTCTCTTCATTGGCCACTACCTGCGTATTTCTCATTTCAAATCGTCACAGTTGTTTATTTTGTTTTCTTCCTTCACATTCGTCCTGTTGTCACGGGGACATGCTATGCCAATTATCACACATGTTCTTTTCTATTCCCCGCAACAGTTTCTGATCATTGCAATTGTCCTTTTCGGCAATTCCTTCTGAAGTTTCCTCTTACCACGTCTTTGTTCTATGTAAGTCGTCATTTGCGCAGGGCTCGCAATGGATCATTCTTGCTACATTGTCATGGCGTTTTTGTATTCGCGTCTTGCCAAGTTGTGCCATATCCTTTCACCTCTCTCACCACACCTTCTGCATTTGTCGCTACCAGTTTTGTTTTCTGTTCTGCACTTCATATATTATTATTATTATTATTATTGAGAGCGCTATCAAAGTAATACTGGGTTAAAATATACGAAGCCCAGTTTACCCATCACAACTACCCATCTGTTAAGGACACATCAGGCACAGGCATCACAACCACATGTGCGCGACATAGTGATCTCATATCAAGATAAACAGCACATGACTTGCTGGTGGGGCCTAGTCAGAATTTTCTTCAAGTTGAGTAGCCCATCTCACTGGAAAGCGTTGTTTAACGATGTTGAACAAAACACCCTTGTTTCCAAAGGTGAATTATCCAAAACCCCAAAGTATTCCCCTGGACACATGGCTATGATGTTCTCCCACTACTTCTGCTCATGATCATAGATTCCAATATCATCAGCTACTAATGGACATGCTTAGCTGGTTATGGTCACACAACTGACAAGCACATGTGTGGTATTGAGCAGAATATTTGCTGTAAGCCCATCTTTTATACCAAGACAAAATAATGTACATAACACTTCCAATCACTTAAGATCAGAAGCATTTATTATTATTATTATTATTATTATTATTATTATTATTATTATTATTATTATTATTATTATTATTATTAAGGTAGCGTGCTGGCAGAATCGTTAGCATGCCGGGCACGTCCATCTTTACGTTCTGAGACTAAACTCCACCAACGTCAAGTTTGCTCTTCATTTTTTGGGGATTGATAAAATAAGTACTAGTTGAGTACTTCTGTCGATGTAACCGATTTAAACCCACCTCCAAAATTGCTGGACTTGTGCCTAAATTTGAAATAATTGTTTACGTTGTTGCTGTCGTTTTTGTTATTGTTATTGCGTGGTGGTTCTGGTGGTGGTGGTGGTGGTGGTAGTGGTGCTGACTGCTTTTTACTTCTGCTGTTGTTTTCGTTGTCGTCGCTCATTTTCCCAGCATCACTGCCTGTTTGCCAGAGCTTAATATCAATTATGCCCATCTTTGCTTTGCAATAATACGGGCTAGCATCTTTCCCCTTAACTTATCCCTACATACCATGAATAATCACACCCAAATATTCAATATTTCCTTTTAGATAATCAATAACGTTTTCAATGATAGAATTTTTGAAGAAAGAAATAATAAACTGAGATAATCAAATATACCACCTACCCTTTGGTATTTCCTAGTATTTTCTCATCAGAAAGAGAATTAAATTTTGACAACGGCAGCCGATAATTAGATCACGGCAGTGGAAAGTTCATCTGCACCAACATATTGGCTGGGGTCATTTGTATTATATTTTAATTGTATGTGTGTGTGAGAGAGAAAGTGTGTGTGTGTGTACGCTGTGGAAGGACAGTAGTAAAGGCGGAATTGGTAAATAATGAAATTGCCTTAGTATCATAACAAATAAACCTAATAACGAAACAGAGAACAGAGTTGCCGTCTTGATTCTCCCAACCGAAGAACAGAAATGTTAAAAGCCAAATATTTCTTGAAAATGAATAAAACTAGACAACAAATTGGGAAAGGAATGAAAACAACGAAAGAAAAAAGAAGGAAAGAGCGAAAGAATAATGGCGGAGACTAGAAGTAGAATCGAAGCCATTGAAGAAATATTCTTGTAATCCTATTTGCTTTGAATAAAATGGTAGTTAATAGCAAAAGGTCAGAGCTTAAAATATGAACCATTTTGAGCAGTAACTCTTTGGAATTACTACAGAAGGCAAGCTGAATGTAAATAGAGTCTAAAAGATATTAGATTGTGGAAGCTTCTGGTTATATTACAGCATACAAATGACCCTAAACATAGCTAATCGTTATAATCATATCAATTTTGTGGCTGCACAGCAACAACTGATAGTCAAATCTCGAACTAAGTTTTATAGTAGATGTGTTCAGTACAAATTATGAAGGGACATTGCAGTTTTCTGTATTGTAAATTTTATAACTGTGTACCTGAATATATGTATTACCTAATGAGAAATATGAGAGAGTTCCTGTATTTATTATTACACAGGAAATACAGCTCCTTCAAGAAAGCCATCAACTCAAATATTTATATAAGTAAATATATATATATATATATATATATATATATATATATATATTATATATATTATATGTATATATATATATGTACGTATATATATAATATATATACGTATATATATAATATATATATATATATATATATATATATATGTATATATATATATATGTACGTATATATGTATATATATATATATATATATATATATATATATATATATATATATATATATATAATATATATATAATAATAAATATTAGGGAATAAATCCAAATTTACAGGGAAATCCAATTTTATAGTAACATATTATAAAATATTATTAGAGACAAAACCACTATTTTGTATATATATATATATATACTTTATTTTAAGCAGCAGAAAATTCAACAAAATCTGAAACTGTCTGATGAACGGCAACGAGAAACTCAGAGTAACAGATTTTGTTGAATTTTCTGCTGCTTAAAATAAAGCATATTACTCTACCACTGGTATTTGAGTACACTTATTCCACCTTGTTTCACATTTATGTGTTTACTCCGGTCTATATATATATATATATATATATATATATATATATATATATATATATATATATATATATATATATATATATATACGTATATATATATGTATATATATATATATGATATATATATACATAAATATATATACGTATATATACGTATATATATATATATATATATATATATATACGTATATATATATATATATACGTATATATATATATATATATATATATATATATATATTATATATATACGTATATATATATATATATATATATATGTATAAGGGTGAAAAGGAACACACGAGTTGATATATATGAAAAAACAAGTAAAAAATAGAAAATGCTAAAATAATTTTATAGTGAACATTTCAGTACCGGTTTCGGTCATTTTGAGACCTTTTCAACTGTAACGATTAAATAATTAAATTTAGAAAAATTAGAAGAAAAGTTTTTTTAAAAGAATATTTCTATAGTAGTGTTCAGATTTAAGTGGCATTCTGCCTTTCTCTGACTCCCTTGTTTGCACTTGTGTGTTCGAGGTAGTTGTGAGCTCTTGGTAGGGTAGTAGAGAGAAGGCTGGTGAGGAAAGGGGGGTGGGAGAATCTGGGAGTGCCCTTCATAGCTATATTTACACCCATTCATATTCTCCCTTCTCTGTTTTTTCTTCTTCTTCTTCTTCCTCTTCTTCTTCATCATCATCGTTATCATCATCATCGGCATCATCATCATCGCCACCATCATCACCACCATCTTCTCCTTCTCCTCCTTCTTCTTCTTCTTCTTCTTCATCATCATCGTATCATCATCATCGTCGTCATAATCATCACCACCATCACCATCATCGTCATCTCTTCCTTTCCTTCTCCTTCTCTTCTTCTTCTTCTTCTTCTTCTTCTTCTTCTTCTCCACCCCTACCCCTTAAGTTTGTCACTAATGTTTTTTAGTATAACACCTACGCTAATTCTATAAAGAAGCCTGTCAATATAAATATTCTCCTGAATTGAACTGAGACTGCCAGCCGCCACTGACCATTCAAAATACGACCATCAGGGCACTCCCAGATTCTCCCACCCCCCTTTCCTCACCAGCCTTCTCTCTACTACCCTACCAAGAGCTCACAACTACTCGAACACACAAGTGCAAACAAGGGAGTCAGAGAAAGGCAGAATGCCACTTAAATCTGAACACTACTATAGAAATATTCTTTTAAAAAAACTTTTCTTCTAATTTTTCTAAATTTAATTATTTAATCGTTACAGTTGAAAAGGTCTCAAAATGACCGAAACCGTACTGAAATGTTCACTATAAAATTATTTTAGCATTTTCTATTTTTTACTGGTTTTTTCATATATATATTATTATATATACGTACAAAACGTGAAAATCAGACAAGGTTGGAATTCCTTTTATTAATATATTCTTCTATACACAATCACACACCCATATATATATATATATATATAATATATCGATATAAAACGTGAAAATCAGACAAGGTTGGAATTCCTTTTATTAATATATTCTTCTATACACAATCCACAACCACACACACATATAATTATATATATATATATATATATATATATATATATATATATATAATATATATATATATATATATATATATATACGTATATATATAACGGGAAGCTTTATGAAAATAAACAAAAGACGAAGGCAGGTGGAAGACAAACGAACAATTGTATTAGTATGGCGCTCAGGAAATATAAATAAAACAAGTCTTTAACGTTTCGAGCCTACGCTCTTCAACAGAAAGATACACAGAGAGAGAAAAACACAGAAAGAAGGAGAGAAAAAAAAATGCGTGCAGTAGCTAACGAATCAACATGGCGATCTGATTTCGGCCAGAGGTCAAAGATCAAACATGAGACGCGAGAGCGAAATAAGGGGAGATAATAGGGTTGATAAAAGGGTTGAGTGACCAGCTAAAAGTGCGTGGGAGGGGTCTGGATGTGTGTATGTATAGGGTTGGTGTATGTATTAGTATGTATACGGGTGTGTGTGTGTGTGTGTGTGTGTATGAGAGAGTATTAGTGCGTAAGATTGGTCTGGACGTGCGTATGTATGGGGGTGGGTATGTATTAGTATGTATTAGTATGTATTAGTACGTATTGGTATGTATAGGTGTGTGTGTGTGTGTGTGAGAGAGTATAAGTGCGTATGCGGGGTCTGGACGTGTGTATGTATAGGGTTGGTGTAAGTATTAGTATGTACTAGTATGTATTAGTACGTATTAGTATGTATTAGTTGGGGTGTATTAGTATGGCACATCATATGTGATGTGATGAGTAAAGTCATGTGGTGTAGTGAGGAGAAGAGGGGGGAGAAGAGGGGGGAGAGAAGGGGAGGGGAAGAAGAGGGGGAGGAGAAGGGGGAAGAGGAGACGATGGGGGAGAAGGAAGGTGAGGAGGGGGTGAAGGAGGAAAGAGGGAGAGGGGGAGAGAGAGAAGGGGAGAGAGGAGTGAGGGAGCAGAGGGAAGGGGAAGAGGGAGGGAGAAAGAGGGAAGGAAGGGAAGGGGAGTAGGGGTGAAAGGATGAAGGACTTAAGAAGTAGGGGTCGGGGGGAGAAAGGATAGGTGAGGAGGGGGGAGAGGGGGGTTAGATGAGGAGGGGGGGAGAGTTGAGACCAAATGGCGTATAAGAGCGAAGAGAGAAGATTAATTCCTGTTCACGGCGCAAACGGGAATCCGGATGGCCTCTGTGTAAGGACAAACCGAACACAGATAGGTGTTGCCAGGAGTGACCGGTGGAGCGGAAATGGCGTGAGACCGGTGTGTCGTTCGCAAGGTGGATGTCACGAAGGTGTTCCGCGAACCGGTCAGCCAAGCGGCGTCCCGTTTGTCCGATGTACAAGGAATTGCAGAGAGAGCAAGAGATGCAATAGATAATATTGCTGGAGGTGCAGGTGAAGGAGTGGATGATGGGATAGGGTCGATGGTGGGTGCTAGTGAGGCGGGTGGTGTTGGAGAGGTAAGGGCAAGTGCGGCAACGTGGGCGGGAGCAGGGGAACGAGCCGGGTTGGGAGGTAGGGTCAGGGAAGGAGCTATGGACCAAAAGGTCTCGAAGGTTGTGGGCTCGTTTGAAAGAGGGGAGGGGTCGGTTAGGGAAGAGGTGTGAAGTGGACGGGTCGGACTGGAGATGACGGAAAGCTCGAAGAATGGTGCGTTGGAGACGTAGGGTCGTGGGGTGGTAAGTGAGGGGAAAAGGGAGGCGGGAGACTACAGGGCGGGTTCGGGGAGAGAGAGCAGATACACGGTCCACGGACCGTGCTCTGGCAAGGGCGGGTGGATAGTGGTGAGGGGGTATCCACGTAGGGTGAAGTGGTGAGCCATACGTGAGACTGAGTCTCAAAGTCATAGTCGTCACTACAGAGCCTACGTAGACGGAGGAATTGGGAATAGGGGATGGAAAGCTTGGTGTGTTTGGTGGGAGGGAGGAAGAGAAGTTGAGGTATGAGTGTGAGTCTGTGTTGTTTGTAGTGAAGGGAGGTGGTAAGAGTGGAGTGAAGAATGCTAACCGAAATGTCGAGGAAGGAGACAGAGGTGTTGGAGATAGTGGAAGTGAAGTGGAGGGCTGGATGGAAAGATTGGACGAAAGAGAGGAAGGAATCCAAATGTTCGCGGGAGAGTGAGGTGGCACCGATAATGTCGTCAATATAACGACCATATAGTTCAGGAGTGGGACCAGTGAAATTAGAGAGAATATTTGGGCCTCAACATAGCCAACGAACAGGTTCGCATAGTTGGGGCCCATTCGCGTTCCCATGGCCACTCCCGAGACCTGATGGTAGAACTCGCCCGCGAACGAGAAGCAGTTCAGAGTAAGGACAAGTTCGGCCAGACGAATGAGTGTGGAGGTGTCAGGTACAGGGTTAGAGCGGAGGTCAAGAAAGTGTCGAAGGGCCTGCAGTCCTTCGTGGTGAGGGATAACAGTATAGAGGCTTTGGATGTCCATAGTAAAAAGGATTTTGGAGGAGCCGGGAGGAAAGGAGAAAGAGTTGAAAAGCCGGAGAGCATGGTTGGTATATAGCCCCCCCTCTTTTCTGCTTTCCGGTTTGGGCTGATGGATCCTCGGTTCCAGCGTAGCGGGTCGTTCGAGGGCCTTTGCGCTCGCGCGCCTTGGCGCGCGCTGGGGGCTTGGTCGGCCCCTTGGGCTTGCGTTGTATTGCTTGTGTGTTGTGTGCGTGAGCGCGCTTTGTGTGTGTGGGCTTGCTTCGGGTGTGTGCGTGCGTATGTATACATACATACCCACACACTCGCATGCATCCCTACCCACATACATACACGCACACCTACTCACACACACACACATACACACACACACACATACATACATACACACACATACCTACTTCAGACATACACACACACAGACATACACCCATACACTCACACTCACACGCATACACACACACACATACACACGCACACGTACACATACACACACACACACACCTACATACATACATACGTATATATATATATATATATACGTATATATATATATATATACGTATATATATATATATGAGATGACATCTCAGTGTTTGGTCTCGCCCCCCACAATGGTCACCCACTTTCCAGGCTCCACTTGGAGCAACGCTACATCTTCACCCTACAAACTACTACCCCACACGGACTTAACATAGCCCCCTCCTCTTGAGGTCCTCTTTTTTTTTTTTTTGTTTTGTTTCACGGATACACCACCCATACACACACACACCTACCTCCCACACGCCTGTTCACACACACACATACGTAGACACATCTACGTACATACATTCACACATTTAATCACACACACTTATAGACATACATGCACACACTAACATACAAACCAACATGCACATACACACACACATACATACATACACACACACATACATACTTACACACACACACACACGCAGACATACATACACATATACATACACACATACATACGCACATACATACACACACACTCACACACACACTCACACACACACACCGCACGTACATACTTCACACACACATGCACACATACATGTAGGCACACACACATACATACCCACACATGCACACCCTTACACTGAATGCACACACATACACCTTTCTGCATCCAGGCAGCCCCCCCTCTTTTCTGCTTTCCGGTTTGGGCTGATGGATCCTCGGTTCCAGCGTAGCGGGTCGTTCGAGGGCCTTTGCGCTCGCGCGCCTTGGCGCGCGCTGGGGACTTCGTCGGCCCCTTGGGCTTGCGTTGTATTGCTTGTGTGTTGTGTGCGTGAGCGCGCTTTGTGTGTGTGGGCTTGCTTCGGGTGTGTGCGTGCGTATGTATACATACATACCCACACACTCGCATGCATCCCTACCCACATACATACACGCACACCTACTCACACACACACATACACACACACACACAACATACATACATACACCACATACCTACTTCAGACATACACACACACAGACATACACCCATACACTCACATTCACACGCATACACACACACACACAACACACGCACACGTACACATACACACACACACACACCTACATACATACATTACAATTGTACACACACACACTTACATTCATACACACACGCACCTACACAGCCATACCCTCACTCAGACACACACACCTAACTACACACACACACACAAACACACACAGACACACACCCATACATACATACATACATCTACACACACACGCCTACAAACATACATACACACATACATAAACACACACACACACATACACACACATACGCACACACACATATACTTATACACATGCACACACACACACACATACATACATACACCCATACACATACACACACACGATACCTACATACTCTATACGCACATACATACACACAGACATACACACATACACACTCACACAAACATACACACACACATACTTACCACACACTCGCCTGCACGCGCACACACATGCATACAAAAACCCATACACTCCACTCACGATAAATTTGGCGCGAGTGCGATGATTTGAAAATTTTAGTCAGATATTACCTTGGCAGGGTCGGAAATGCCTCGTGAAAATATCTGTTCCGACTTGTGGCTATTTCTTACTGAAGAATCTGAGGGCCTATGAAGATTGGCTGTGATTTAATTAATCAGGTTAGTTTACCATTAAACAGCAGATGAAACGGTGCATCGTATAAGAAATTACAGGGTAAATGTTTTTAAATTTTCTCCTGTTTACGGAATTGACTTTTATTTGCGGTTGAACTTTGGCTGTTGTTTCTAGTGGGTGAATGGCCTATTATGGCCGTTCCTTGATTGTTGATGTTGACTTAAAAATGGTCTATGACTATTTAATTTTTTCCACTAGGCCGCTGGTGGCAAAAAAATTCTACAAAATTGTTTTTGCACACCCTATATTGATAATTATGAATTTTCTGGTTAATTCCGTAATGAATCGACGGCTTTATTTATTTGCTGCCGATAAATTTGGCGCGAGTGCAATGATTTGAAATTTTAGGTCAATATTACCTTGGCAGGGTCGGAAATGCCTCGTGAAAATATCTGTTCCGACTTGTGGCTATTTCTTACTGAAGAATCTGAGGGCCTATGAAGATTGGCTTGATTTAATTTAATCAGGTTAGTTTACCATTAAAAGCAGATGAAACGGTGCATCGTATAAGAAATTACAGGGTAAATGTTTTTAAATTTTCTCTGTTTACGGAATTGACTTTTATTGCGGTTGTTTGAAGCTTTGGCTGTTGTTTCTAGTGGGTGAATGGCCTATTATGGCCGTTCCTTGATTGTTGATGTTGAACTTAAAAATGGTCTATGACTATTTAATTTTTTCCCACTAGGCCGCTGGTGGCAAAAAAAAATTCACAAATTTTTTTGCGACCCTATATTGATTAATTAATACGTATATATATATATATACGTGTTATATATATATACGTAATATATATATATATATACGTATATATATATATATATATATATATATACGTATAATATATATATATATTCGTATTGTATATATATATAATATTATATATATTATATATATAATATATATATATATATACGTATATATATATATATATACGTATATAATATATATTATATATATATATATAGATATATATATATATATAATATAATATATACGTATATATATATATATACGTATAAATCCTTAATCCTCAAAAAATGTTTTAGCCCGAAGGCCGCGGCCATGCTGGGGCACCACCGCTGAATGAGCTACACTAGTTGTGAATCCACCTCTGATACGTGGCACTTGATCAACAAGGGAGGTCGATTATGCTGCCCGCATCCGCGTCTCCTGTCGTGAGGTAGGTTCATCTGGGACTCCCAACAAGAAGAGATCCAGTTTAGTTTTAAAGAAACCCACATCCACACCATGTAAGTCTCTCAGGCATTTAGGAGGATGTTAAAGGCTGTGGTCCTCTGAACCCAAGCTGTTGCAGTATCTGGACCTGTATTTTGATGGTGATGTTGGAATCCTTGGCACCACGCAGCGGCGCCCCGTTCTGCGGTTGGAGTAACTTTGAATGCCAAAGTTTGGGACAAGACCCTCCAGGATTTTCCAGATGTATATCACTGCATATCTCTCACGCCTCCGCTCCAGGGAGAAGAGGTTTAATACCTTCAGTCTTTCCCAGTAGCTGATGTTTTGCATTGAGACGATTTTCTTTGTGTAGCTTCTCTGAATTGCTTCGAGTTCTGCTGTTTGTTTTATATTGTGTGGTGACCAAAGTTGGGAGCAGTAGTCCAAGCGGCTGAGGACAAATGTTTTCCATAGGACCATCAGTGTCTCCTTCTCTCTTGTTCTGAAAGTTCGGAGATTCCATCCAGCTAGCCGTCTGCATTTTATCACCAGATTAGCAATATGCATTTGGAAAGACGCATCATTGCTCATGTCAATGCCCAGGTCACGCACTGATTTTGACTCAGGGATTGCAATTCTTCCTGGGCCAGTGTATCCAGTCTTCTCGTCATTTACCTTTGTGTGCCAATAGTGCAGGGCCTGGAACTTACCTGCATTAAACTGCATGTTGTTGTCCTCAGCCCACCTGTATATTGTGTCCAGCTCATGTTGCAGATGCACGATATTTTCAGGGTTTTGTATTGCGTGGGAGACTTTTGTGTCATCTGCATAGCTAGCAAGGGTGGTCAGCGTAGCAACTGAAGGCATGTCTGAAAGGGCCACTATGAACATCAGTGGCCCCAAGACAGTGCCCTGTGGGACACCGCTTGTTATTTGCGTTTCCTTGGAGGTGGCTCCAATTGCTCACAACTGCCTGTTTTCTGTCTTTTAGGAAGTTGTGCAGCCACTCCCCAAGTTTCCCGCCTATGCCGAGACCACGCAGTTTGTGACAGATCATACCATGGTCGACTTTATCAAAGGCTTTTGCAAAGTCGAGATATATTACATCCACATTTGAGCCATTTAGTAGCTGTTTCAACACCAAGCCATAGTGTTGCAGGAGCTGTGTTAGGCAGCCTCTACCTGGTCGAAATCCATGCTGGGTGTCAGACAGCAAGTCATTTTCTTCAAGGGACATGATTAGTTTCTTACGGACTATTCGTTCCATGACTTTGCTGATGTGTGAGGTCAGAGAGATAGGCCTATAATTTTTAGCATCTGCTCTGCTACCTCCCTTATGGATAGGGCATATTACCCCCTCTTTCAGTTTGACTGGGAGCTTACCACTTGCAAGAAAGCTCTGAAAAAGAAGCTGTAGCGGTTTTGCAACGGCTCGTTTGCACGATTTGAGAAGGATCGCTGGGAATCCATCAGGTCCAGCAGCTGAGTTTGTGTCAATCTCATCAATGGCTAGTGTGATATCATCATCTTCGATGTTGATGTACTCAATTTTTGTCTCTTTGGCCGCAGGTAAAGTGGCAAAGAATTCTTCTGGGTTCTTTACTTGCCTGTGTCCTAGAGGTGTAGTGAACACACTTTGGAACTGTTCGTTCAGTATTTCACTTATCCTCGTGGGATTTCCTGTGAGAGAGCCATCTTTTTGGAAGAGAGGTCCTATTCTCTGGTGCACTGTGGCTGTCTCTTTGGCAAACTTAAAGAAAGCTTTAGGTTTTGATTTTGTATTTTCTATTACCCAAGCTTCTTTATCTGCTCTCTCCTTTTTATGGGACTGATGTAGATTTTCTCAGTTTCCATTAGCATTCTTTCGAGCCGAGACTTCTCACCACTTTTGGTGTGCTTGCTCAGGCGGTTTGCAATCCTTGTCCGTCGTCTCATAAGAATCCTCCTTTCTCTAGGGATCCTGTTTTTGTTCTTGTGTGTGCTGGCCCTGCACATTGGGACATATTTGTCACATATGGCTTGTATTATGGACATGAAGTGTTTGTGTTTCATGTTTATGTCCGGTGTGGAGAGACATTCAGGCCAATCCTGTTTGAGGATCTCTTTCTCAATCGACTTCCAGTTGGCTTTATGGAAGTTTAAGTTGGAGAGATGGTGGGTGCTTCGTATAGGCTGTGTGTCTGTGGGGGCTTTTGTTCCATACATAGACAGCTCTATTATGTTGTGATCCGAGATCATTGTCGGCATCACATTAACATTATGGATAATATCCATATTGTTTGTGAAGCAGAGATCCAGTATATTATCTGCCCTTGTTGGTTGCAGAACTATTTGCTCCATGAAAGAGGCATTTGTGAGATGGAGCAGGGACTCCACCTGTGCCTGCTGATGGTGTGTCATCCCTGGAGCATCTGCCCCCCAGGCCATTCCACATTGGGGAGGTTAAAGTCACCCATGAAGAATACACTGTTGTGCTGTTCAAGGTTGGTGAGGACTTCTCCTATTTTGTTAGGCAGTCTTCAAACATGCCTGAGTGTTTTGGGGCATCTGGTGGGCGATATGTAGTGCATATGACGATATTCAGTTGTCTTATGTGTACAATTTGAGTTTCACATACTGAGTTTGAATATGACAGCAGGACCTGGGGCATGAGGTCATCTCGGATGTACATTGCAACTCCACCATGGCTCCTCCCTTTTCTATCTGTGCGTATGACTGCATATTGCGGCATGTGTATTTCTGCATCACCTATATCGGGTTCAAGATGCGTTTCTGTGAGTGCCATGCATATAGCTTGATTGCATGTCACAAGGTCTCTCAGGAATGAAATTTTTTTTTTACAGTTTCCGCGCAGCAGCCCTCCTACATTCAGTAGAAATATTTTTGTGGTGTGTGTGTTGGTGTTGGTGTCTGTGGTGGCCATCCTGCATCTGTTGGAGGTGGCCTTATGTGGTGTAGTTCCAGCTTTGTGCTTGTAGCCAGGTCAGCTGCTGAACAATTTTTTGTGCCATGCACAAAAAAGACTGCTGTTCAGCTGCCGCCTTCTCACATCTGGGTGAAGCTGGCCACCTGTTGGGTTTCCGCGCACCACATCTGCATACCGTCTTTCAGTAGTGGTCAGTGCGCTTTTTTCCCTTCTTTTAACTTTTTGTTTTTGTTTTTGTTTTTGTTCTCCCTGAGGGAGGGAACTCTGTCTCGCGTCCGTGCGGTTTTGGTAGGGCCTCCGATGTGCAAAGCGACAGTTTGCACCTTCGACGCCGTACCAGCAGTCCCCGCTCAGGTAGAATTGCAGGTGTTTCTTTCCCTGCGCTTACAGTTTTTGCTGGGGTCCCTCTGCTTTCTCTGGACACGGTTTCCTTTAACCTTGATTTGGTCTTCAGTTGTGGTGTTGGAAGCTGGACATGTGTCATTGTTTCCCTGTGTTCCAGGCTTCTCCGTTTGGTTCTGGATGCTTTCTTCATCCTTTTGGCCCTCCCTGGTGCCGTCACCTCCCAGGATGATGTCCAGGGTGTCCACTATATATACGTATATATTATATATATACGTATATATATATTATCATACGTGTATATATATATATGATATATATATATATATAATAGTATATTATATATTATATATTAATATACGTATATATATATCTATATACGTATATATATATATACGTATATATATGTATATATATATATATATAGTATATATACGTATATATATATATATACGTATGATATATATATATCTATATATTATATAATAATATATATATATACGTTATATATATATAGATATACGTAATATTACATATATATATAAGTATATATATATAATATAACGTATATATATATATATATATATTACGTATATGTATATATATATATACGTATAATAATATATATAATATATACTATATTATATATTATACGTATATATATATATATATATATATACGTTATATATTATATATAGACGTATGTATATATATATATACGTCTATATATATATATAAATATATACGTATATACATATATTTATATATCTACGTATACATATATATATATATACTAATATATATATATATATATATATATATATACGTATATATTACGTATATATATATATATATATATTACGTATATATATATATATATATATATATATATACATATATATATATATATACGTATATATATATATATATCATATACGTATATATATATATACGTATATATATTTATACATACGTATATATATATATATATATATATATATATATTATATAATAAGATAGATATATATATAATATATATAATCTATAATACGTATACATATATATATATACTATATATATATATATATATAATAATAATATAATATATAATATATAATATATATATATATACGTATTATATATAACTCTGTTCCGATGGAGAAGTCTTTGAGAGAGACCTTGAGACTATCCTTGTAGCGCTTCTTCTGCCCTCCCATCTCAGCTGGGCCTTGCGCATGATTGTGATGGTGTTAGGGAGATCTGCCTGCTTCTGAACTTCCGTGTCGGAACAGAGACCTGGGAGACACTTGCTGCCAACCGCTCATCCTGACGCAGCGCAATCACCGTGGGAGCAGGGACAGCCGAGGAGGGACGGATTCGGTCAGCGGAGCATAAACGTTAGATGCGTAAAGCCAGAGCCGCCTTCACCAGTAGCACGGCCCCTACCCACTTCTGCCCCACCTGTGGGAGGGGCTTCCTTGCCCGGATTGGCCTCACCAGCCACCTCCGGTCTCATGGCGTCAGTTCCATCAGATGATGTCAGTTGGTCATCTTCGAACCGAAGGACGAACATTATTATTATATTATTATTATTATTATATATATATATATACGTATATATATATATATCGTATATATATATATATATATATATATACGTATATATCTATATATATATATATATATATATATATATATATATATATACGCTTATATATATCTATCTATATATATACGTATATATATATATACGTATATATACGTATATATATAATATACTATATATATATACGTATATAATATATATATATATATATATATAGTATACGTATATATATATATATATATATTATATATACGTATATATATATATATATATATATATATATAAATTATATATATATATATATAGACAGATCTCAACAGACAGATCTCAAATGTTGTAGTTGAAGGGGTAAAATCAAGCCCAACCAAAGTCAGTAGTGGCGTTCCGCAAGGCACTGTGCTGGGCCCACTTCTTTTCATCATTTACATTAATGACATTAATGACATCATCATGCACAGCAACATAAAAATCTTTGCAGATGATTCCAAGCTACAGAAGGTCATAAATGAGGCGAGTGACCGTACATGCCTTCAGTGAGATCTACTGGCTGTTATCCAATGGGCAGAAAAAACAATATGCTGCTGAACGAGGATAAATTTGAGTTAATCCACTTTGGAAAAGAGAATGCCCTGAAACTCCCATACTCCCTTCCTTCAGGTGAAACTCTCGCAGCGTCCAACAACATCAGAGACTTGGGAGTAATTGTGGATAACAACATAAGCTGGGCCACTCATATAAACACCATAAAGTTGACATGGCCTGCAGAATGTGTTCCTGGATTCTCAGAACTTTCCAGTCGAGAGATATCCACACCATTATCCTTCTCTTCTCCACTTTTGCCCGACCCCACCTTGAATACTGTTGTCCACTGTGGTCTCCCCACACAATACAAGGTATCATAAAAGTTGAAGCACCTCAAAGGGCAATCACAAAAAGATAGATGGCATGACAGGCCTCGACTATTGGGGTCGACTAGAAAAGCTAAAACTTTATTCTCTCCAACGTCGTCGTGAGCGCTACATCATCTGCATGATGTGGAAAATATTCCATCAGCATTGCCCAAATGATGTTGGCATCACCTTTAAGGTACATCCAAGGCTTGGGCCCCGTGCCATCCGCCCAAAACAAAAATCGCACTCTCATCTCATAACAACAATACGGCACAATTATTTCACCTCAATTGGCCCCGCTCACTTTAACATTACACCAAAACACATTAAAACAGAAACTGACCCTATAGGGTTCAAGAAGTCTTTGGACAGATTCCTTCAAGAAATCCCGGATAAACCCCCTACACCCGGATATGTCTCTGTAAACAATAACTCTCTACTTGAGTGGGCCATAGTGCCCAAATTCTGACTTGAAAGTCTTCACCAGGTGGTGTTATTAAGTTAGACATGGCCTGGGCCAATAATGGCCGAAACCTATCAAAGTATCAAAGTATATATATATATATTTTTATATATACGCATGTTATATATATATATATATATATATATATATATTATATATATATGCATTATATATATATATATATATATATATATATATATTATATATATATATATATATATATATATATATATATATATACTAAGCAATAAAGGTTTAGCAACGAATTGCCTTACCACATACCGAATTTAGAAATAGCAGTCAAAGAGTTATAGCCATTTCTTCTACTAAAAAGGGAGATCTCAGTAAAACAGCAATTGGAAGGCAGACACAAACAGGTAAGAGAGGATGAATTGACGGCAATCTATCATACAATTTTAAGTTATCTACGGACTACGTTTCGAAATCAAGTTTTTAGGAAAGCATAAGAATTAAATATTAAATAATTCTATCTCACCAAAACTTCTTTTCTCTTCAGCGTAGAATACTATAATCATAAATGATTATATATTGAATTTTGAGATACTAGAAGGCCCAACTCAACTCAGTATCAGAGCGAGCTAGAATCCGCAACTAGTATCACCAAACTCATGTTTGAATGAAAAGATTGTGTCACCACCCCTTCCCACCCGCGTGTAGCCAAAACAAGATGCTGTGGTCATCTACTGAGATAAAATATGGTTATCCGTAATAATGAAGGGTGAAATTAATTAATTTGGAATAATTATCAATTACACCAAGTAGTCTTCGGCATGTAAAAGCCTCATTCGAGGAAAATTTAAGTAATACTAAGCAATAAAGGGTTTAGCAACGAATTGCCTTACCACATACCGAATTTAGAAATAGCAGTCAAAGAGTTATAGCCATATATATATATATACATTTGTATATATACGCATGTATATATTTATATATATATATATTTACGTATATATACGTATATATATATATATATATATATATATATATACGCATGTATATATATATATATATACGCATGTATGTATATATATATATATACGCATGTATGTATGTATATATATATATATATATATATATATATATATATATATATACGCATGTATATATTATATATATATATACGCATGTATGTATATTATATATATATATATATATACGCATGTATGTATATATATATATATATATATATATATATAGACAGATCTCAACAGCCAGATCTCAACATGTTGTAGTTGAAGGGGTAAAATCAAGCCCAGCCAAAGTCAGTAGTGGCGTTCCGCAAGGCACTGTGCTGGGCCCACTTCTTTTCATCATTTACATTAATGACATTAATGACATCATCAAGCACAGCAACATAAAAATCTTTGCAGATGATTCCAAGCTACAGAAGGTCATAAATGAGGCGAGTGACCGGACATGCCTTCAGTCAGATCTACTGGCTGTTATCCAATGGGCAGAAAAAACAATATGCTGCTGAACGAGGATAAATTTGAATTAATCCACTTTGGAAAAGAGGATGCCCTGAAACTCCCATACTCCCTTCCTTCAGGTGAAACTCTCGCAGCGTCCAATCTAAGTGTCGAATCCCTAGAAATAGAAAATCTCTCATCAGTAAAATTAAAAGAATTAACAAAAAATCAACAAGCTGAAATACTGTCAACAGCAGCACACCAACCTGACTGCCATCTCGTCGCTAGAGATTAAAAAACATAAACTCCAAAACAACATGATGTCTATCATCAACGGTTAGCGAAGAGCTGAAGAG
Organism: Octopus sinensis; assembly: GCF_006345805.1. Classification (NCBI taxonomy): domain Eukaryota; kingdom Metazoa; phylum Mollusca; class Cephalopoda; order Octopoda; family Octopodidae; genus Octopus; species Octopus sinensis. The sequence goes on from NC_043013.1 coordinate 58,125,569, forward strand.
GCCTGAGCCATTGAGAAGATCAAACTCAATCCCAAAGTGTTCTTTTCATTTGCAAAAAAACACAGAGTCACTGGTTCTACTGTTGGCCCTCTGATTGATGAAAATGGTACTCTTCAAGACAATGCCAAAACCATGGGAGAGATATTGCAGAAACAATATTGCTCTGTTTTCATCAATCCTGATATGACTGATCTGGGCTGTATCAGTGATGTTACTCCCCAATACACTTTATCGGACATAACCTTTGGCGCTCCTGATGTCTTATCAGCAATAAAGGAAATGAAGCATAATTCATCAGTAGGTCCAGATAGGTTCCCTGCTTGTGTCTTGAAGATGTGTCTAAACCAACTTGCACCCCCTCTAGCCAATCTGTGGCGGAACTCACTGGATGCTGGATATATACCAGAAGACCTTCTATCCCAGTCTGTTGTCCCAGTTTTCAAAAAAGGAAACAAATCGCTTGCCGTGAATTACCGTCCAATCTCATTCACCTCTCATATCATTAAGGTGTTTGAGAGAGTGCTGAGATCGCGTGTGACTCACTTCCTTGAAAGTCATAATATGCTGAACTCCAACCAGCATGGATTCCGTAATGGGAGAGATTGCCTGACGCAGCTACTGCATCATTTTGATGACATTTTGAGAGCCTTGGGAGAGGGTTCCAACACTGATGTCATCTACCTTGATTTCAGCAAGGCCTTTGACAGGGTTGATCATAAGATCCTTCTGAGAACGCTGTCCAATACTGGTGTCACTGGAAAGCTGCTGCAGTGGATCAAGTGCTTCCTGTCTAACAGAACCCAACATGTTGTAGTCGAAGGAGTCAAATCCAGCCCAGCCAAAGTCAGCAGTGGTGTCCCACAAGGCACTGTGTTGGGCCCACTTCTCTTCATCATCTACATAAATGATATTACTGACACCATCAAACACAGTAACATCAGAACCTTCGCTGATGATTCCAAGCTCCAGAAGGTCATCAATGGCGTGGATGACCGAATAAGCCTTCAGTCAGACCTACTGGCTGTTGTCCAATGGGCGGAAAAGAATAACATGTTGCTAAACGAAGACAAATTCGAACTGATCCACTTTGGAAGGGAGGACGCTCTGAAACTCCCATACTCTCTTCCTTCTGGAGAAATTCTCATGGCATCAAACAACATCAGAGACTTGGGAGTAACAGTGGACAACAACATAAGCTGGGCCACTCATATAAACACCAAAGTTGACATGGCCCGCAGAATGTGTTCCTGGATTCTCAGAACTTTCTAGTCGAGAGATATCCACACCATTATCCTTCTCTTCTCCACTTTTGCCCGACCCCACCTTGAATACTGCTGTCTACTGTGGTCCTCCCTACACAAAACAAAATATTATGAGAATTGAAGCTCCCCAAAGGTCAATAACAAAAAAGATAGATGGCATGTCAGACCTTGACTACTGGGGTAGACTAGAGAAGCTGAAACTGTATTCACTCCAACGACGCCGTGAACGCTACATTATCTGTATGATGTGGAAAATATTCCATCAGCACTGTCCGAATGATGTTGGCATCACCTTCAAAATGCATCCAAGGCTTGGACCACGTGCCATCTGTCCACAACAAAAATCTAAATCGCATCACATAACTACAATACGGCACAACTATTTCACCTCAATTGGACCCGCTCTCTTCAACATTACATCAGGACACGTCAAGAAAGAAACTGACCACACAAAATTCAAGAAGTCTTTGGACAAATTCCTTCAAACAGTCTCCGACAAACCACTCACACCCGGATATGTCTCCGCAAACAATAACTCTCTGCTCGAATGGGGCTTGGTGCTCAAATCCTGAATGAAAGACTTCGCCAGGTGGTGCTATTAAGTTAGACATGGCCTGGGCCAATTCTGGCCAAAACCTTTCTAAGTTTTTCTAAGTTATATATATACGTATATATATTATATATATATTATATATATATATATATATATATATATATATATATATATATATATATATATATACACGTATATATATATATATATAACACGTATATATTATATACACACACACACACAACACATATATATATATATAGATATATATATATATATATATATTAATTTGACAGATCCAAAATTCCTTTGCGTTCTCACGTCATATTTTGCTGATCATCTTAGAATGCAAGCATTGATTCAAATTAAAAATTTCAGGCAGATTCTGATGTGACATAATGCAAAGAGCATCGAGTATTTCTTGGTTAGAAAACGGAATGTATTCTTTCCGTTTTACAGCACTTTTTATTCTTATATTCTCATATACATACATTCTAGCGTGTATGTATGTATGTATTCTGCCTATATGTCTGTGCACATCTTTGAATGCAATGTATGCCAGAAGGATTGCGAATCCAACGGAGGCCTCAAAAGACATTTTAAGATCCACAAATGTCAGAACTTATTTGTAGCTCTTGGTGATCCAAGTCGGAGGAGCAATCTATGTGGGTGTCTTTGCAGAAAATTGGTTTTAAAAGCCCCATCAGTTGCCATGATGGTGCCAAGGTGCAGGTACAGGAGATGGTCAAACTCTGCATAAGGAGTAGACAAGTACCATTTATGTGTGTATATAAATATATACATATATATATATATATATATATAATATATATATTATATATATATATATATATATATATATATATATATATACATATATATATATTATATATATATATATATATGAAGAAGGTTTGAAAATGCAATTTTAAAAGATGTTTATTTACTTGACCGGTTTCACTTTTTTAGAAAAAGATTGTCAAAAGTAACATGTCAAAAGCTTGGTTGTGTTAGGTACTGGTTGCCACAAAATATTACAATATACATATATATATTCTTTGATAATAAGAGCATGTTAAGAACAGTTTACAAGGGAAAATCTTGGGAGAATATAAAAAAGTTTAACAAGTTTATTAAAATATTGGGCACAAAAGATTACAATATATACATACATTCTTAAGAAAATGCTAAAGACAGTTTAGAGAAAAAATTATTAAAAAGTTCAGAGGAATATTGGTATTGTATCTCTGTGTATATATACACAGGAAATAATAAGTTCAAAAAGGTAACATTTTAATAGTAGGGTAAGTTTTAACTGACCTGATTCACCATATTATCGTTAAAGATCAGGACGTACGTATTTCCACTCGTGCGGTATCTTACAACTCCACATTGTTATATATATATATATAATATATATATATATATATATATATATATATATATACATGCATACACACACATACACATATATATACATACATGCATACATATATATACATATACATACATACAAACACATACACACACACACACACACATATATATATATATATATATATATACGGGAAGACTTCCACCCGTCCCCACCAAAAACCACCCCTTTTAAAAAATCTTTTCTTCTTTCGAAACAAACCCCCCTTTTCGGCTACGGGGAGTACGAATGTACAAAAAAAATTGGCAAAAATCGACATTGCTAAATTACAACCCACCCCTTCATTTCCTTCATTTTTAACTCTTTTCACAATTTTATTTCAAAGTATGCGGAAAATACGTACATCATGATTCGGACAAAAATTTCAAAAGATCTCTGTACTTCTGGTTACGGTTTTAGGGTTAGTGTTGGGGAAAGAAGTCAAAATTGAAGAAGTTACTGGGGTGTGGGGTGTTTGGAGAAAAAATTTTACAATTCCGATTTTTGGCAATTTTCAGGAAATTCCGTATCCGAAACGGGGATTTTTGGAAAATAAAAAAAATTACAAAAATAAACAAATTTGGGAGAAAATGAAGACAGGCTGAAGTTTTTCCATATAAACATACATACACATATATATAGAAATGACTGCTGACAAATTTTTCTGCTTTTAAAAAAGAAAAAAAATATTTTCTCCTTTATATATATACTGTTCAGTATCTATGCGTTGAATAAAATATATCTTTCTACCTGTTCAATAATACATTTCAACGCTTCGAAAACAAATTTGTGTATGTACATATATATATATTTATATATGTTCTACGTCCTCGCGTTGCTGTGTTTTCTCTTTATGTTTTCATGTTTGGATTAACTATATATATATAAATCTATATATATATATATATATATATATATATATGCGTGTGTGTGTTTGTGTATACATATATAATATATATATATATATATATATATACACATACATACATACATACATACATCAATGCAGAAAATACACAAGTAACGTAAAGTGGGGTTAGACAACGAAAGATAAATATGAAGGTGGATAAGCAAATCATGAGAGGGAAAAGCGAGGCGTAGAATAATATAAGGAAACATGAAGAGACTAAAACAACAGAAATGTGTGACTGTGTGCGTGATAGTGCATGTAGAAGGAATAATCTATCTGACAGAATCATGCTTTAAGACATACATACATGTGTATATGTGTGTGTATCTGTGTGTGTGCATAGAAATGTATATATATATATATATATATATATATATATATATATATATATATGCATATGTAAAGTATGGAGAGAAAGAGAGATTGATTAAGCATAGACGATTTGATTAACAGTTCAGTTGAAGAGATACAATGCAAATTTAGTGAGCATAAAAAGCCAGCCTTAAGCCAGAAAAGATGATGAATGTATTTCCCTGTATAAATCCCACATAATTGCTTTGTCCAGTGGAATTATTGCAGTTTCACTTCTGAAAATAATTCTGACATTCTGCATATTTGATTTGAAACGATTTGGGCATGTGGATATAGAGTTGTACTGACCGCTCATCTGTTACAAATGATATCCATGCAGTCATTTTGATATCACTCATGGCAACACACTTAAATATCTGTGCCTCACTTCACCCAGCTGCATAGAATCTATACAAGAATTAGCAATATTTAATATTTACAAATTACAAACTGATATCTTATAGAACCGGTCACATTTCGTGTATTTATTGCTAAATTATACACTCTTACAAAGTTAGTGGAGATAAAGTGCTAAATACCCGTTGGTGGATAACTTTGATCGGAATCGTCAACATAATTGGCAACACATGTTACATTTACATGAAATAAAGTGAATATTATTACGACGAAACATATGACACATAGAAACAGGCTTCATGTTAGGTTGTAGGAGATCCACGTTCTGCTCATACCAATTGGAATTTTTATGAGTCTGAAGGTCAAGCTAAGGGTGAGAAAGAGAGAGAGAACGACTTCAGTTAATGCAACATACAAGTGAAAACATTCTTCTGTACTTTGTCGAAACCGAAGCCACAACATCGACATTCACAAATTATTTCTACTATACTTGCAATGTCTTCGAAGTCTCATATATATATACATACATACATACATATATATATGCATTCAAACTTGGAAGGGTAAAGACACCTTTCGGTCATGAATGACCATAGGATTGCACCTAAAAAGTTTCCCTCTAAGACATAAGTCCAGGCAAGGTTGTTTATGGAAGACCAGCAGTCGTCCATGCATACCAACCATCCTCTCCACTCCAGCGCTGTTATCCAAGGGAAAGGAAAAGGCAAATACAGTTTGGCAACTGTGACGTCGCAACTCATTTCTACAGCTCAGTCCGGTTAGGGTATCGAGCACACCACCTCACGATTGTGAGCCGGAAGCCCTAAACACTGTGCCAATGTGTCGTCCCTTCATATCCATGCTTGTATGTATATATTGGGTTGTCCGGAAAGTTCCTGTCGATTTATAGTAGCTTACCCTTCGACTTATGTTAGAACATGGTTGAGTCCATAAAATAGGATTTGACTACACCTCCATTTAGAGCACAGTTTAAGCTATCTTTTCGTGGGAGATGGTTTATGTTCCTATCATCTGTGTTAATGCTGTAACCCCTTAAAATGGAAGAAAGTTCATTTTCGGCACTTGATGCTTTTCTTTTTCCGTAAAGGGAAAAATACCTCTGAAGCAACCAAAGAAAAATGTGCAGTTCACGGCGATGTTTCTTTATTCGAAAGAACTGTACGGAAGTGGTTCGCATGGTTCCGGACTGGGGATTGTAGCCTTATTGATAAAGAGCGATCAGACAGACCATCCACTACAGATGAAGACGAAATCAAGTAATTAATTGAGAATAACCCACATTGCACAACCCGAGAATTGGCAGAAAGCCTCAACCTATAAAAATCCGTCGTTCATGAGCACCTGGTAAAGCTTGGGTACACAAATCTCAACGATGTTTGGGTACCACGTGAGTTGAGTGAGAAGAACCTTTTGGATCGCATTTTGTGAGTGGATTCGGTAGATGGAATCTGAATGAATCCCGTCATGTGTGTGTGTGAGAGAGAGAGAGAGAGCGAGAGAGAGTGTGTGTGTGTGTACCTGATTTTGACCCCCCCCGCCACCATCGCTTGACAACCGATGTTGGTGTATTTACGTCCTCGTAACTTAATTCTTTCACACATGTGCCCAATAGAAGAAGCATGGCTGCAGTCAGATTGCTGAAAACAGGAAATAAAGAATTCACCACCTACAATGCACTCGGAGTTTTACCGTTCTCTCTCTTCTTATATATATACCAGCTGTAGAGCGAACGTTTTACATTTCTACACTTTACTTTCCAATGAAATGAACTCTATGTCTGGGCACGGATTCAACCTGCACAGCACCAACGATATGCATAGAAACTTAGATATGAATAACTTGGAACAAATTATGCATGCATTAAACAAAGTTGTGTTTATTACATTAAACAGCAGCTGTTACAGTATATATATATATGTATATACATACATATATATATATATATATATATATATATATATATATATATAATATATATATATATATATATATATATATCATAAGGATGCAATGATACACTTTATGTATGCAATATAAACAGTGCCGTGTAAACAATAGAGGACATAGTCTGGTGTCAAACTGCTGACAGGTCCTTGAAATGAAATTTGCTGAATCTGAAAGAAAACAAAAAATCAAAAGAAAAATAAATCTTGAAAAGGTATAAAATATTTTTGAGAGAGTTTAATGAACAAGCAAGTTGAAGAGATGATCAAAAGATTAAGTCTTGTAATCATCTCGTCCAAAAGAACAAGGAAAACACCGCAGCTAATATACATATAAGAATACTTAAGAAACAATAAAGTCTGGTGGTAATTCCTCACCAATAATCTACAAGTTAATAGTCTAAATTTTAAATGACAATAAAGGCGAAACGTTTATAAAAGAAAACTAAAGAACTTTACACTGTAAAATAAATAACCAAAGACAGTAAATAAAGAATATTGGTATTATCGATTTGATTATAATTTAGTGTAAAGATAAATTATATCAATATTTTTGTAATATTTGATCAGCGAAAAATATTAAAAAATGTAAAAATCGTCAAACAATTCGGAAAATCAAAGAATGTGGCAGCATTAAAATTTAGTAGACGGCATTAAAATAATTTGAGTCATTTTATTAAAAGATTTCTCCTTCGTTGTCAAAATAAATATTTTTTAAATTTTTTTTAAGAATGACATTTTGAAAGATGTGTATACTTAAATGAAACATTTTCATTTGATAGAAAATTAAGAGCAAATAATGACTGACACGTTCTCGAACAGTTGCCCTTTAACATGAGAAACTCCATTAACTCATAATAAATCATACCGTCCAGGGGCTGTGCGGAATTCTTTCATCTAAGTGTTGATTTATTCCTTCATTTTTAGAAATATTTGTAATTTGAAAGCAGTTATATAGTTTAATTTTTGTATGATAATACAGTTAATGTAGTTATTATTCAGTTGAAATATTGCTAACATGGAACTCAGGGCAGATATGTAAATATAGTATGGGAAAATATGTTGTATCTGCGAGGGCTTTAACTGCAATTGCGCTACATTTATTTAATCATTTTCTCTGACGAGAATTGCGTTTCACCGAGAAAAATTAACAGGCTTCAGAATCAATAAAAAGAGTAGCTCATATTTTATACATCATTTTGTCCCAAATTGTATTTTATACGACTTTGCTGCGTAAAAAGGGAAAACAGAGACAGAAATATCTATCTATTTACCTCTCTCCCTCTCTCTCTCCCTCTTTCTCTCTCTCTCTCTCTCTCTCTATATATATATATATATATATATATATATATTATATATATATATATATATATATATATATATATATATATATATATATATATATATATTATATATATATAATCAGACGAAATTGCGAGGATAATCTGGTTCTTGACTGAAGATAGAAAACTTCGAGTGACTCGTCCTTGTTTTCTTTGTATCGTCTATCTGGATGTTTTGTTGTCCCTTTTTGTATTATATATATATATATAATATATATATATATATATATATATATTATATATATATATATATATATATATATATATATATATATATGTATATATTGTTGATTTATTCCTTCTTTTTTAGAAATATTTGTAATTTGTAATTTGTATATATATATATATTATATATATATATATATATATATATATTTAAGTAGGTGAATGATTATTCTATGTTTATCGTCAGCATGGAAAATTCGTTTAACCGAAACCTGGGTAGCAAATTCACATCAGAAAACACGGTTGAAGCGACCTGTCAAGGGTAGAAACTCCGGGTTCATGTGTAGAAATTTGTGTGTTGTATATGAATAAATGAAAGAATGGAGTCGAACGAAGATGTTAACTTGAAAATTATATTGTTATCTTTAAGACGCCAAACTAATTTACTTAGCCCTGTGCTATGACGTTTTTTACTATCTCTGAATGTTGAGTAGTGGTTTGGCGTCTTAAAGACAACCATATAATTTTCAAGTTAGATTGGTTCATACTGCCTGTATCCTTTCCTTTTGATAAGGGCAGGAGATTCTGTAACATTTGTAACTCTGAACTCTTCCATATTCTTTTCGCTAAGGTTCCCCTAGTAAACACACTCATAGAAAAATCGTACAGATGTAAACACTGGCAGAAACACACTTTCTACTCATATAAATGATAACGATAGTCACTGTGGTTTGAACAATTAGCTTTACGTCCACCACACTGCTATAGAGAAATTCTTTCCTAAGCCTTCGAACATTCTTTCAATCAATGTACCCTTCCCTCTTCACTTGTTCCCTAACTATTATTCCTTTATACCTTCCCTTCCTACTATCTATCTTTGACATCTGTCTCTCTCTCTCACACACAATCACACACACACAGACACAAATGCAGTTATACGCACACACATACACACACACAAACGCACGCACTCATTAACACAAGCACACACCCACACATTTCCATACATACAGCAAACATACTGTTCCCTACCTATTATTACTTTATCCCTTCTCTTCCTACTATCTATTTTTAGCATCAATTCTTCTAACGGATTTTTAAAGAAACACTCATTATCGCTTTGTTTACCATGTAGGCAATCATCGAATTTTTTGTTTGTCTTGTTGTCGAGAGAGGCTCCCTTTCTTTCCTGATGAGAAAATTGCATAATGCACCCTTTATTCCTTTGGAATGTGAACATGCTGTCTTCGAAACATGTGTCGAGAGTAAAGGAATTTTGTTAACATCTTCGTTCGACTCCATTCTTTCATTTATATATATATATATATATATATAATATATATATATATATATATATATATAGATATATATATATATCTATATATATATATATATATATATAGATATATATATATATATATATATATTATATATATATATATATATATATATATATATATATATATATATGTATATATATATATTATATATATATATATAATTAAATAAGACTATTGTAGTTCTCCCTCCTATTTTGCTTTGATAGCAGGGTTCAGCCTTGGCAACAACATTGGGCTTTATAGTAAAGGTGGTGACGACGAAAGTGGATTATGTTAAATACCCGAGTTCTTCCCCTTGTCTCTCCGTAAAACAGATTTTTATTAACACTGTTTCATCTTACAGCTGCAATATTAATTTACGAATATTTATAATTTTCCCCTCTACAGTAATAATAGAACAATGTAGTTCGCTATATCATTAGTTAATAGACTATATTTACAATTATGTTCTATTACATTATTGTATAACAGTTTAATGTTTCCTACAAAACAACTAAAGTGGCGTGTCACGGTGTAAGTGTATTTAATGTAAGTAAAAGAGAATTATGATGGTGGCATAGTTTAGATGTATATCGTAGGTGTTAGACAAGATGTATTAATCGAATTAGTGAAAACATTAGACTGGTGACATAAAGGTTAGGCTGATTTTGTGATAAATTGGACGAGTCTATCAGTTTTTGTGACTTTTGTGGTATTTAGATAAATAAAAATGGAGCTTAGGTATCAGTAGGAGGAAATAATTAGCTAAACGATGCAAATGCTATATACATATATAGATATATACATGTACATACGTATATATATATACATACACATTGATAGATAGAGACAGGGATAGAATGAGGACTTTCATACATACGTAGATGTGCAGGGATACGTGTCTGTGTATGAATCTCTCTCTCTCTCTCTCTCTCTATATATATATATATTTACATATAAGCGTTTGTGTGTGTGTATGTATAGAGGTCAGTGTCTACTTGCAAGTATATGTAGTATACAAATGCGTTTATACATGAATATGATATATGCAAACACATAATATATGTATATATACAAATATATATACACACATATACATATATATGTATATATATATATAGGTATTTATATGTATATACATATATGTGTGTGTGTGTGTATTTATATGTATATATATATGTGTGTGTGTATGTGTATATATATATTTATATGTGTATATATGTGTGTATATATATTCATACGTATATATATATGTGTGTGTCTATATATTTATATGTATATATGTATACATATATGCACACACACTTACACACATAGATATAAAGATGACGCTTGAAAGATTGAAAAGTGCATCAGGACAGACCAGAAGTCTTAGAATTTGATCGCAATTTATATCGGAATCCATTATTTTGTCACTCTTCTAACTTTCTTCTTTTCCATTTACAGTAATTTTATGCCATTCCATTAAATGGTAATTGATTTATAGACGTCCAACTATATATGGTAATATACAATAACACTGTGTGTGGCAAAATCTCATATTGCACATACATACATACACACACACACATACACGCACTCACATATGCATATATATTGTGAAAGATGAGTGGCCGAGTGATTAGCGTGTTGCTCTCAAAGTCGTGGTTTTGATTCCGAAATTGCATAAATATAATTATATTGTAGGGTGCGGATAAACCCAACCAATACGCTAGAAATTAACACCAAATGGCTCTAAACGCCTCATCTAAACTCCATTAGCACAGGTTAAAAGCGACCAGATGATTAAATAAGATTTTTTAAAACTCTTTAATCTTTTTAAAAGCATTTTTATTTATTCATCTACTCACTTTCAGCCTGTACTAACAGAGCGTAGATGGGATTTTTAGAACCATATGGCGTCTATTTCTAATATGTTGGTGGAGTTTATTCACGCCCTTTAATACAATCATATATATACATAAATGTGTGTGTGTGTAGTTGGAATTTACAAAAAAAAACAAAAGACGAAGACAGATGTGTAAACAACAAACAGGTGTGTTAGTTTAACACTCGGGAAGGTGAGAAAGTCTTTTGCGTTTCGAGCCTACGCTGTTCAACAGAAAGAAATAAGAGGAAATAAACAGAGAGAGAATAAAAAAAAAGCTTTAGTGATTGAGAGAAAGCAGAGTAAGAAAAAACGACAATTAGAAAAAGCAGAAAGTTGAAAGGAGTTCAAAAAGTTTCAAAGGTCGTGGTGTATTGGAGAGATGTTTCATCAACGGAAGAATCCAGTGAAATCCATATGTATTCAGGTGGAATGCTGGTCGGTAGATGAGAGATGCAGAAAAAATACATATATAAAACAGATATGAAGACTTTCCATGAATGTGATCCAAGCTAAAAGGTATGAACTCCGAATGCTCAATTTCGTATGCCACTAAATGTTTGCCTTGAACCGGAGTTGAACTTGTGATGTTGTGATTGCCTTGCTGAAGCGGCAAATGTGGCTTTGTCTTGAGCAGCCAAGTATAAATTGAAACAGAAATGAAAAGGTAGAAGGTTTGGCAAGACTTGACAAGGGCATCTCACCGTTTTCTGTGTGTCTCTCTCTCCCTTCTCTTTTTATTTCTCTCTCTCTCTCTCTTTGCTCAAACGTGACCATCCCCCATCTTTCTTTTCCTCAGGTGGCCGTCTACCTTTTCCTGCACGGACGTTTAAAAATAGCGCACGTGTTTTTTTCTCTCTCTTCTATCTTTTCTCTTTCCAAAAGAAAAAAAAGTTTCTCCCAGAGTTCACTAGTTTCCTCTCGTTCTGATATAACGACTCTTTATGTTTGTTTTCGTTCGGTTTCCTTGTACGTCTCCACTGTCATGTTTTCGTTCCCAGCTTTGACCCTTCATAAATCCTAAATTTTACTTTATAATTCATGGGAGCAACTATCTCTGAAGACTCATATTGTCGTTGAATTCTCGAAATGCGGAGTAGATAGACAGACGACAACTGATGAAGCGTCCTTTCTCTATGGTTACTTGTCTTTTTCTCGTTGTTTATGTATTTCATGTTATTTGTGTCACAGCGGCGTCATATATGTATATATTATTTATTATGTATATCTATGTATGTCTGTGTGTGCGTATAAAATAATACTTCCCTAAAATAGATACTTTGAAATTACCCCTACCTTAGCCAAATGAATGACAATAATGCAATATAAACACGCGAAAGAAGGAATTGGTATGCAGTGCAGATGAAATATCAGAGAGAATTGGTGATGTGAAATGTCGAAGGGAGATTTATGCAGTAGTGGTCACTTAACAGTAGCCGAGATTCGAAACGGAAGCAGATGTCGTTGTTGAAATGGCGGAGTAAAACCTAGAGTTTGAGAATTCCTTGTTACTGTGGAGGACAGATATTTAAATATATGCCTGAAAGAATTTCTTGAAAATATCAAAACCTCATCTTCTTCTAACAAAAGAAGGTAGAAATAAAAGAATTTTACAAATAAATAAAAGTTTTGATCCAGATCTTGTTTCTGTGGTTTAGAAACACACATAGAAACATGGGCACCCACACACACACACACAGAAATGCACGCATAAATATTTGCATGCACATATATATGCGTATATATATGTGAATGTGTGGGAGTCTTTGTGCAAGCGTATGTGTGTGTATGTATGTGCGTGTTATGTAAGGTACAGAAAATGTATTCCCATAAACATGAATGCATTTCTAGAGGTTGGACTGTTTTTCCTGATAATTGTTTCAGCAACACTTTTATTATTGCATGTGCAATAATAGAGACTTCATGATACAGCACACACATTATATACATTCGTCTCTCACTCTGTCTGTCTGTCTCTCTCTCTCTCTCTCTCTCTATATATATATATATATATATAATATATATATATATATATATATATATATATTGTTGTATTTCGGAATGGTCATTTTGCCAGTTTAGCCAATAAATATACAAACGTGTATATATATATATAATATATATATATATATATATACACACACACACACACACTCATTCACATACATAGTTGTGTATTTGTGTATCTGTTCATATATATATATAATATATGTGTGTGTTTGTGCGTGCGTGCGTGTGTGTATGTGTGCGTGTGTGTTATAATCGAACGTTTTTCATATCTGATCGAGTGAACTTTGTTTATTCGAAATATTGTTGTTTACAGATGAGCAGCTAGCGAAAATCGAAGAAAATATTCTATTAAGTTAGCAATGAAAATGCTACCTATTACTTACTAACAAATAGCATTAGCCGAATGGCGAGCAAAAACAAATTAGATGGGGGAGGAGAGAGAGAGAGAGCAAGAGAGAACAATGAAACTGGTAGTTCACCACCAATAGATATCGAATATATTTCTGCTTAGAAAGAAATACAACAGAATTTACTCAAGCGTGAAATTGATTTGTTGGTATATTTCACAGAGTTTCTTGAAACTATTTTCTTATAATGAAACTGAAATAAATATGTAAAGAATATTACAGAAATACAATAATATTAATAATAATATATGAATATACTAAAATACATGAATTATTAAAAGAAATTTACCTTGATTATAAGATTATAATAATATTCAGAACAATTTCAACTTATAAAGAATATTTATACGATGTAATGATACAAATATAGGCGTACACAAGTCAATCACACACACGCGCACAGACACACACACACAAAAACACAAAAATACATGCACACATTCATACATACAAGTGTGTATGTGTGCGACGGGGTACGAGTCTTCATTTAAAACTCTAGAAACATATGTGCCACCCTATATTTGCATGTATATGCAAATACAGGGTGGCACATAACCAAACACACACACCGAGGTAGATATAGATATGTATATATATATATATATATATATTATATATATATATATATATCATGCACGTACATGTATGAAGGTATGTCTATACGCAGATAAATGTGTAAAGTACGTGTAGTGATAAATGCATCGATACATGTATGTTTATATGCATAATATACAGACTCGTATATAGACATATACTTGCACATGTACCAATGTATATGTCGATAAATTTACATATACCTATGCATGCATATGCACGTGTGTGTGTGTGTGTGTGTGTGTGTGTGTGTGTGTGTGTGTGTGTGTGTGTGTGTGTGTGTGTGTGTGTGTGTGTGTGTGTGTGTGTGTGTGTGTGTGCGTGTATTTGCATAAACACATTCATACCACAGTGTTTTCTTTCGTTTGGCTCTTTTTATTCAGCTGAACTTTTGCACCAATCATGAATTCTTGCTGTTAAAGTCTATGTTGCAGATTCTTGTTATGGATTTTTTTCTTCATATTTTGCCAATTTCCACTAATTATATTAAACAATTGCTTATGCTATTAATGGCTGAGATGAGGTAGAATCCAAAAAAGCGAAAAACAAAAACAAAAAAGAAACAAAAAGGAAAACATTCTTAGTCTGATCAATAAAATATTATTATGATGGCCCTCTGAGTGATAGACATAACTGGAATGAAAACAATAAGACACCAGAACAAAAACAACAACACGAACAACAATCAAAATAACAACAGTTACATGGTTGGTTTACTGGAAGAAATGAATGCACGTTGCTAGGCAACAGAATCAGCCACCGAAAACATTTTGTCTTCGAATTAAGATCCTGAGGTAGAAAACCTTGGGTGTCGTTCTTGCAAGTGTTGTGACGGCGATGGTGATGGCGATGATATAAGTTTTTAAAATTTATATTTCTTAGGATATCATGAATCAAGCAATATATATCTATACTATATTAGAATACATTTATTCGCATAAATATATATGTGTGTGTGTGTGTATTTAATATATATATATATATATATATATATATATATATACACACATATATGTATATATACATATTCATATATAAGCATATATATACATATACATGTGTATATTTGTATCTATATATGCCCGCACTTGCATACGTACACATATTCACAAGCACTTTCAAGCAATAAAAGATCTTTAGTATCAAACCAATTGTTCAAATCGCACTTACACAAGATTTCTTATTTCAATCGTTTTCATAACTTTGGCTAAATTCCATTTAATTCCCATTTATTGTGTTAAAGTAGACCAAGTGGAACTGTTTCACAGTAGCTTCACATAGAATGTATTCTATAATCTGCCCGCCCTCTCCGTATATATATATATATATATATATATATATATATATATATATATATATCATTCTCTTTCTCAAAATATGTGTATGTATCTGTATATATATATATATATATGTAACATTTCTATCCCACTCTCTCCATGTCTACCTATCAATGTCCTATCGCTCTTTCTTAAATTTTCATTATTAAATGTGTTTCCAAGCAGATAAGTTTTGTTTTTACTTTTAAATGTCTTCTTCGGAAATGAAAAAGTATCACGTTCCATCGTTATCAAAACTTACTAGATATGTGAAGAAGGGAAGAAATACGAAAGAAGGAATAGAATTCCTGCCTTGATTGCTTGCAACCGCAGAGACCATAACTATAGCGCTTTGTGAAAACCATAAATTGTTAAAAAACGTTTGCTCTGAACATGCGAGAGGAGGAACGACGAAGGTGAGTGGGAAATACACGAACAAAATGGAAGAATATATTCAATAGATTTCATCAAAAATCATGGAGGAATAATTATAAAGTTTTTACTGAATAGAACAATAACCCGTTTGATTTATGTAGAGCCTTTTAAATCCCTTAGACTCATTTGTCTACGTTGGTTACCAAGAAATATTCTAGACCGGCGGAGATTACTATATACTATGAAGTGGTTCACTGTTGGTATCATGCTCCACTTGACCGCCGATATGTGGTAGATATAGTCAGAGTCCGTAGAGTGAAGGCGCGTGGTTTAGTCGTTAGGGTGTTCGGCTCACGATCATAAGGTCGTGAGTTCGATTCTCAGCCATGCGTTGTGTCCCTGAGCAAGATACTTTATTTCATGTTGCTCCAGTCCGCTTAGCTAGAAAAAATGAGTAGTACCTGTATTTCAAAGGACCGACCGTGTCACACTTTGTGTCACGCTGAATCTCCCTGAGAGCGACGTTAAATGTTACGTGTGGCTGTGGAGTACTCGGCCAGGAGCACGTTAATTTCACGATCCGGCTCTCCCCTTGACCAGAAAATTAACCGGAACTTGCGTTGTCCTTCCTTCCTAAGTTTGTCTCTATACTTATAATATATTAATACTGAAGCTGTATTTTATGATTGAAAATAACCTCATTTCCGCAGCGTTCTTTAATGTGTAATATAGCACTAACTCATATGCGCCATTCTTTTCTAATTTTCAGTCTCTAATCAGTTAAATTATTCATCAGTAATTGTATTAAGGATTATAATTTCCTTCACTTCATTCTTTACATCAAAACAAATATATTTAATTTTTCATTTTTAATATCTTTCTTCCACATTTTATTCATTTAGCATCTACGCGTTAAACCCTTTCCCGCTGTTCTCTTACAGATATTAACTTAATATTCCAGAGCGTTTTGCATAATCTACATAGAAGACGTGTTTCATAGTACTTCGTCATATTGTTCTAATCATTACTTGGATATAACTGTTATTTTGAATTAAACTCACAACTGATGAGAAAAGGAGAAATAATAGACTGCAACGTTTAATGGGATACAGCTGTCTACTATTATGACTGCTTCGTTCTAAGTTATACAGGCTTGTTAATGGTGTGTTCCAATGTCCTCTAATGTGTTTGATAAGATACTTCACTGGTGCTGCTGTTTTATAATTATGTCCTTTCCTTAAGTTCTCTATCAATGTGGTATTTTGTCATTGATACTTCATTAGAAAATTACACGGTTAGATTTTTTGGCGCTAAGTCTAGGAACTGCCCGCTTCGTGAATAACAGTTCGATGAATCCTTACATTCTTTTCAGCATCCATTCTATACTTTAGGGAAGATATTTTCCACATATGGAAAAATATGCAGCGCAAAGTTTTATTGAATTTCTTTTTAACTTTTCTGAGTCTTGAAGATGATGCAGTTCCAATGGGCTTCGTTGTCTCCTCTAAAATAAATTGATAAGTCGGATGCCACCACCAATGTCTCTCTTGGAATATTACAATTCCTGCCTTGATTGCTTGACAGAACACATGAACAGAAATGTAATTCTGGAGCAAATTGATCTGGGAAGGAAGGGATGAATGTTTAGAGTAGCAATGAGATCTGCAGAGAATGGACAACAAAGATCATGAGTATTGGGGAAGATGATTGCTCGAGTGGAGGTGATTTGAACTGTGCCACATTTGAGAAGCAGAGGCCATTATTGGAGCTTTAGAAGAGAGACAGAGAGAAGATAGGACAACGGTAAGATTGAGATTGTACCGTGCTTGTGAGTTACTTTACACCAATCAACCAGATAAATTTGTTTTCGGCAATGGCCTAGGTTGTATCTGTATGTGGCTATGAAACCATTAATTTTGGTATCGTATGGGTATTTTATACAATGTCACTAATTCTTGCAGCTTAAAGTACTTTCCGATTTTAGATGAAGGGCCAATCTCCGAGATGTGGACTTAAGCTGCATTAAAAATGTAAATTCGCAAGGCAAGATCCAGAAGACTATTGAGGTACAAAATTTTGATTAGGGCTCTCACTACATGTTCAAAACTATGTTGATGATTCCTGGTAAGAGAAATAAGTTGGACACATTCATCTTGAAGTATAATTTCAAGACCTGTGTTCATGGAATTAGTGAAAGTTGTCAATATGGTGTCTAGGTTGCAACTACATAAAAGAATGTCGGTATAATTTAGGGAAGAACGAAGAGTCTTGTCTTCTGCATGAAAAAGGATGCTGTTGAATGTGAAAGATTGTATTTTATTGATGTGTAGTAGAGTAGAAGGGTCGAAACCTTGTTAATGGTGAAAAAAATAGAGTGGTTGAGAGACAGATGGACAGGTTTGGTAAAAGAATCGCTTACAGACTCTGTTGAAAACATTGCTTCTACCGATTTTCGTTAAGGCATAAACCTGCTGGTAGTTAACATATGAGGGTAGGTCTTCTGTGAAACTGGCTTTACGAAACCGAACTGGTATATATTAAGAGGACATTGAAAACGTTGGTAAATAAATAATTCATCATCAATTTTTTCAGCGTTTTTTATTGTTTATTATTTTGGCATTTAACATTATTTCTCCTAATAATCAATCGATTCTAATGTTTTAATTAGTAAGATTATTGCATATAAATTGGCATGGCTATGCCTGTGCGTTCTCTGCTAATTATAATACTAATTCACGTGAAATAGCATTATGGTTATTAAATATTTTCGTCTCTCTTTTATCCTTTAATTCATAGTTTATCTTTATAATGTTTGACATATTTGATATGGTAATATCATGTATGATTGCAAACTCCAACCCATATCAGTATGGAGAATAGAGAATTATTATTTACGCATTAGTAAAGATAATGAGGTTGATTCACAAATTATCAAGCATTTAAATACAACTTAAGTTTGCATTGACATTTGAGAATTAACATCGAGGTGAACCATGAAATCATAAAGGAGATCCATTAAGATCCATTCTTCCAATGGATCTTAAATATGGTTGCATTTCAGCTCTAGTGTGCATAGGGCTCCAATTGTATCCCTCGTAGTTCCTTAGTTTCTTTTACTGTAAGTTGTTTCTGAAATATTTCCTTTCCGTTTTTAAGATACAAGATGGAGAGACAGGGGTGGAGAGAGAGAGAGGTAATTAGAAGTGAAACATCTCATAACAAAACTTACGTTTTCGTTATGAAACAATTTAGAGGAAACTATCTTTTATATTTCGAACTGTGTATCAGCTCTTCCAGAATTTATCATGACCTATTTCCCAGCTCCTTCCACTGTAATGCCATTAACCGTTTTGTCTCTTCATATGATGGCAATGTTATAGTATCAGCTAGGCTGTTGCATCTGTCATATGCCGTAGATAATTACCGCTAATTAAACGTAACACTAATTATTATTCTTTCCGTTATATCAGTTTTCAAGAAGGTTAATTATAACAGTTGTGAGAAAGATAATTGTTCTGTTTGCGGTGAAGGCGTTTAATAAACTGCGATTTCTTTGCGTAAAAGCCCAAGATAACAAAGTTCATTATTCTCTTGCATTCATTCAAAAGCAAATTGAGTCTAAAGATGCTGATATCTTTGCTTCTATGATAAGAAAAGCGTTCATAAGCTGAAGTAGATGCCACTCTATTCACGGTAAAAACATAAGATGCAGGAAGAATGCGAAACAGAGAAGCAGAACTGAGACGAAAAGTAGCAAATCACAAATGATATTTTATTTTTAATTAACGTGACTGAACATAAGGTTTCTTTGAGTAAGTTTTGAGCAGATTATTGTGAAATCATCAACAATAAAATAATGCTGTAAACCTACGTCACACTAGTTCACACAATGGTTTCAGAATGGAAGTCAATTTAGTAAATTTGCGCATGCTCAATAGAGAAACCATATTTACATCAGGTGCAAATATTTACTGTAATTGGGATACAACAGCGTCTTTAAATGAATGTTCTCAGGTACCAAGAGAGTGCGTGTAAATCAGTGAGAGATGAATATAGCAAATGAAAACATTCAAAGTAAAATGATGAGTACATCCCTCGACTATATACTACTCTGAGACACGCACACATCAACAAAAGTATATCCATATGCACACAAACATACGTACACATATGTGTGAGGGATTTCCACACAGTGTTTCAACGCTATTTCCACTCATAGCGTATTGTTTTAACCTGTACTAGCAGACGATATTTCTTCACAATGATAGACAGTGATATACATTATAGAAATAATTTGTTACAAGTATACTGCCATAACTACAGACCCAAGCCCGAGTAAGTAACGCATTTAAATCGTGTAATAATTGCGAATCCATTACATTGCATGATAATCGGATTTTGGTTACCAAACCGAAAGTTGATCCTCGTTCACAGTGGCCTTTAAAATATTTGCGAACAGTTTTGTTCATTGCCAGTTCCACCTTAATGATGTGCTGTTTTTGCTTTCATGGTTGCCATTGTTGTAGTTTTTCTTGTTGCTCAGACCCTGATCAATCCTGGAAGCGTAGATCAATAATCAATTGGCTTCTGCCGTAAAATTTAATAAATTCGTTTTAAGGTATCGTGAATCTACGAATACCTGAATCAATTCCCATGTATTATTAGGCAATAATCAATATTCCATTTGTTGTGACATTATGGGGAGAAAGTAGGAAACGTTTGCACCCAAATTACCCTGATTTGATCAGTTCCGTCTTCGAAAAAAATTCAATGTGCAAACCATGGTGGGTTTGCAGGATGGAGGTTATGAAAGCAATATTAAGGGGAGGGTTCAATGTTAGCGCCACAAGACGAAATAGAAGTGAAGAAGTAAAATATATGTTGTGGCCGCACTTTGCCGAAACATTTTAATTCTCTATTCAGAAATTTATACACCTCTCTTGTATGTCTCTTGGGCGGTCGGTTTTGCCAATACATTTACATCCCTACCTACAATCATCAAGTTTTACAGATCAAATTAATATACTCAACTCTCATTGACTCAATGCTCAGGACTAACTCTAGACTCAACGGTTTAGTTCTTGGAAAGTTATCTAACTGTAATGGCTATGGTGGCGATTAATAAAAAATATCCAAGAATCCCAGACTATTTTAATATCACACAACGAATGTACAATTGTAAAAAGAGAAAAGAATACAAACCTACAATTTTTAAAAATATGTATGATTAGTAAACATAAATTGGCAGTTTCTGGACTGTTGTGTCATTTGACCCCTCCGTTAAAAACATGAAATATAGATTTGATAATATAAACCTTCTTTTATCAAAACAACTTGTTATTTTGCTGAAGATTTTTTTTTCTATCCATTTCGCAGTATTCCATATTTTATCATTTTGTTTTCAAATGAAATCAGAATTTATCCAGATATAATATATTTTCCTTTCATCTGACATTGTTGATTCAGATTTTTTTATAATCGTGCACAGGTTAGAGCAGAACTACAGAAATAGCTGCATGGATATAGGTTGCTTTCCTCTTCTCTGTTTGGTCCTCAAAAATATCTTGCTGTGTTATTTTGTTGTATTTGATTCCATTTTTTCCACCACCCCTCCCTTCGACAAATTTCCATCATTCAGAAACGCTTTAAACAACATAATATTGATCGGTGACAGTTCTCACTGCAATGCCGAAAGTTTTTAGAATTTAAATCTAATTTCTCTGTTTATCAATATTAGTGTATTTGGAATCTGAGGGAGTGTTTCATGTTTGTTCCGGCATATCTTTTAAAGATGTTACTGAGCACTGCAAATCTTTTGAAGATATTCATTATAAATACTTTTCTTCGATTTTCATCCTCTTTGCTTTCAGATGTCAATAAAGTACAATTAACCAGCTCTTATCTCTTTACTTCATTTCCAACCGAATCTTACTTTTTTTTACTATCATATCTTCTGCTTTTGTCCTCCTTTTTCAATCCCATCTCTCTGTTAATTCATCATTTCGCTTTCATTTTTTCTTCTCTCTCCTACCTATCTTCCCCTTCTCTCTCTCTCCCCAATTGTCACTCTCTCTCTCCTTCACACACTCTCTCTCTCTCTCTCTCTCTCTCTCTCTCTCTCTCTCTCTCTCTCTCTCTCTCTCTCTCTCTCTCTCTCTAATAAATGTCTTTTACTTCTTTATCTCTGCTATCGACTTTGCTATTTTTCTTCATCCCATGCTGAGTATGAAATTTGTTTGCCTCTCTTCTCCGTTTCTTTTGTACTTTTCTTTGATACAAAAATATTTCTCTGCCAGCAGAGATGCTTTTCTCTTCTTGACTGTCTTGTCGTCCCTCTTTCTTTCTTTCTTCATCTTCCATCAGACCACTACAATCTGTTGCTATAACAGTTAATCAGTTCCCGTTCCTCTGATCACTAAGTGACAACAATACGTACACAACACTTACAAATACACACACACACACATATATGTACTTTATATTTCTTGCTGTTTCCTGGCACTTTGATTATAAACGAATGCACAAACACACACTACATGCATTCAAACTTACAGAAATACACACAAAACTTTAGCCACCTTCAAAGACAGCAACAGTATATCCAAAGTTATCGAGATTTCTGTTTGCAAGTCAATATTTTACATGTAACACAGTTTCAATTCCTAGACGTGACCAACTGACTTCAGTTAACACTATTGACAAACCTTGTAAGTGACAACAGCCACGAAAAATCGTTCCTTCTCCTATATATTTGCCGTTTCTAACTTTTTTATTTGTCCTCTTTGCCTAAATATATGCCACATTAATACATTAATATATTTCAGTACATTTGTAAAACTAGAAGGATATACCAGTTCATTTGGGATTGAGAGCCAACTAATACTCATAGTAATCGAAGTTACATGTAAGAAACCGTTCTGTAGATGGCGTTTAATAGCAGCACATTTGCTTGATAAGTAAAACATACGTGTCAAAGACCTGTATTAATATCTGGCACAATAGTTCTTGCAGAAGTACACTGTATGATACGGTTTATAAACTGGCCGAGTGTCCCAGTAGATCCGACTAACGGAGCAGCCGGCTCGGAAGATTATCGTGCAAGTGGCTCAACACTCCACACGCACGTAGTATTCAGGGAGATTCAGCGTGACACAGAATGTAACAAGGTTGGTCCTTTGCAATATAGATACTACTTGTTTCTCCAGCTGAGAAGACTTTGGCAACGTGAAAATAGTCTAGCTCAAGGACAAAACATGCCACTGGGAATCGAACTCACGACCTCGGGCTCGTCAGCCGAATACCTCTAAATAAGTAGCCACGTGATTTCACAAGTTTTATAAATCTAGAAATAAATACAAGCGTAGCATACATTTGAGCTACAATTTTCCAGTCTCCGACGCCTTAATATTTCTTCTCGCCTTTTTCTCGTTCCTCGAAATAAGCAAATTGTTTTTTTTACATTCGTTTCATAAATACTTAACAGTAAAACAAAAGCTTCTCGATTTATGACTCGAAGACACGAGAACTCATGAGCACCTTCTTATTTGCCTCTCACAAAGTAGTTATGGCAGACTTCACAAGCTTAAGTTCATTCCAGGAGTGTTTTGGAGTTCCGTATAACTTTTTGGAAAATATCCTTTGAGAAATGGTGACACTGTTTCAAGACAAACATCGCCAGTAACATGCATGTGCGCACACGCATGTGTATGTGTGAGAGAGAGTGGCTTTTTGTTCGTTTATTTATATGTGTGCATATACACATATATATGGATGGATAGACAAACAGATAGAGAGAGACAGACAGACAGACAGAGATAGACAATTACAATGAGGAGATATAAAGCTTGGCTTTTGTATCTGAGTTAATAGCAAGATGTTTAAATAAAATGACATTTTTAAGCAATCAGTTATTCGTGCATATCAAGAATGCTTCAATGAGCATGTTAACTTTATTTACTTTATTTTAGTTTTGTTGTTTCCATCAGTAGCATCATCATCATCATCATCCTTACCAACAGCATAACCACAGCCACCATCCCGATCATCATCTTTCTGTCCCAATCGTCATCCCTTCGTCCGTCATCTTTTCAACATAGTTATCTGAATAATGACGCCTTGCTGCTGGACTCTTTCCATTATCACTAGTGCCACCAAAGCATTTTTTATGCTAGAAGCAAGTGAAATACAATGATGATGGTGGTGGTGGTGGCGGTGCTGCAGCTGATGAGGATGACGATGAAAGCAGCCACACTTTTATTGGACGCAAGCGCTCGCAATGTACAATGAAATAATCTGGCGTTACATAAGGAATTTTCAAATATGTGGGGGGGGGGTGCACAGAAGTTATATAAAGACAAAGTGAGGAGGAGAAAAGGATATCTCTTTCAAATGGGATGAGTTTAATATATAGGAGAGGATAATGAAAGGCCAACATTCCCAGCTCTTTTATAGGGCTTATAAAACTGGTGGACCGGTAATCCGAAAAGAGAATATGTTAAATAAAATCATGATTAATTGATCTTCTTGCATTTTCTTTCACCTACAGCCAGGAACGTATATAACAAAATGCAAATAATTTCATGGATTAAATATGTATTTGATTAAACATATCCGAGGCGAAACAAAGCAACTTATAACACATGGTGGGAAAGCCGCCTTCTCTTTTAATCTAAACACACCACATTCTTGATGAAACAATCTTCGAATTCTCCCCTGTGTTGTTAATATTAAAGATTCCAGGATCTTCTGTAAGGAATTCCTAGAGTGCAATGAGTCAACGCGGCCCCTTGTCTTGGAGGTTATTGATGTATAACACCTTGTAATGTCATTGTGAAATTTTTATTACTACAATATCTTGTTTATGTCCTTCGAAATGAAATGTCACCTTCTTTCCAATTAGCACCTGTTTGAAATGTAATGACCTATTTCATATAGGTGTGACTTAGGTACATTTGTTTTGCATATTAATTCCTGCTTATCTGAGATGGAAGCGTTTCGTCCCTTCAAGGAGATTGTTTTACCTCTTCAGAGAGTTCACCATTTCACCAGGGACAAGTCTTTTGCCACAGTCTTTCATTGCCCGTTTCCATTTTTCTCTTTCAGGCATTTACCGTTTTCCTCAAAAACGGAAACATTGTTCTCAAAAGCGGCAATATAAATTCTAATTATGAATGAAATAATAATGATCTTGATAGCATTGGAAAGAGACTTAGATTTTATGCTAAAGGAATTATTGAAATTGAATGGTTCAGAAAAGTCTTATCTTGTAATGAAAAAAAAAGCAATACAAATTTCTAAGAAACGAAAATTATTTCTCAGACAATAATCGAATGTTTTCTAACAATAAAAAAAGTGAAAAATAAAGTAATAAAAATATTTCCTGTTAGAGAATGATGGATTAATGGTTGAACTGATTTATTGCCATCTTGTTAAATTCATAATAGCAATTTGAAACACGTACCTATGTTTTATTTTATATTTAGTAGGCAAAAAATATATATTTTATGTAAATATAGCCGAATCCTGTGAATGTGTGTGTGTCTTGTAGCTTTTTTGTTTGTTGATTCCTTCGAGAAGATGCTGTTTCAGTTTCAAGCAGAGTATCCCAGATTGTCAGGTAAATATACTTCCAAGCAGATTAAATGTTCTGGTTTAATGACAGAATTTAAGAAATATAGCAATGGGTATTAGATCTAAAGACATGCAGATCTAGTTTTCTTCCAAGTTTTAATGTGAAAAATTACACTTAATGCACTATCCATTTATGTTGCTATCCGCTTATTTGAGGCGGTGCATTTTTATGCCGTAGATAAGACATTATAAACAGACAAGCCATCGTACGTAGATACTTGCGGGTAATTATATATATATAATGGAATTACAACATACAGACATGTCTCTCTCTCTCTCTAGTCAAATCATTGTATAGAGATGAGTCATTGTTAAAACTAATGGTGGTGTTTATAGACACTTCATGGAATATAAACATGTGATAGTTTATACAGAAATCACCTCTTGTAGACATGTCGTTAGACATTGTAGTTATAGCAAGTAGACAAGATATTATACAGAAACCTGTCTTTGTATATACACATGACGTCACATGAAGACAAAGCAATGTTATCGTGTATAGAAATGCTACTGTATATAAACGAGCCATTGTACATAGCTATATTATTGTGTAGAGACAGGTCCTTGTACATAAACAAGTTAGTGTATATATATATATATATTATATATATATATATATATATATTATATATATATATATGTTGTCTTATATAGAGAGATGATTGTAAGCATTCATCAACCGTAAACCAGACATATGATACATGGGACCACTCGGTATACCCACTTACTTATGATGCTCCTTTCATGCAAAATGTTATTGATGCATGAATTATCATAGCAAAATACTTTATTCTGTAAGAGTTAACCATCTGATTTTATATGTGTGTCTGAGTTTTACACACTGCTTTTATATTATTCCATTTCTGTTTATCTAACCCTAGTCGGCTCTGATTAAGCTGCCGTTTAATCAGATATTCCGGTTCTAATTATCCAGTAATTTTCTAAAGAGTTATTTAAATACAGTATCCCAAGTGTCGCTCCCGTAATCATTTAGAATGGTGTACTTTGATGGACATTTTGCAACTTTTTATGGTGATCAGTAAAATTGTCCTCGTACTTTGTGTGCTCTTTGTCTCTCATAGAATGTGTTTTGATTTCATTACTTTTCCTCTCAGATGGAAACAAATGGTTCACGTCTGAAGCGACAACTGCCAATATTTATCTAATATTCAAAATAACATTATCTATCTTCATTTGTTTGCAATTACTTTATGATTTATCTACCCCTAATAAACCACAAATAAATAAATATTGATATAACTAAATAATTCTGTGTATTAAATTACTGACAAATAATAAATTCCGTTTTTAAAATCTTCGTGAGGGACACTGAAAGTTTTTTTTTTCGTGTTTTTTTTTTCTTGTTAATTTCGGAAAGATAATGGATGGAAGGCTGACGTCTAAGGGTAACTAGTTCAATATTTTTTCTGTGAAATAATGAACAAGTAAAGCAATAATTTATATAAGTAAACCCTATTTATCTTCTTATTGAGAAACAATACAAAACTAAAGCAACAAAGACTAATAAATACACAAAAGTAATACAATATTGATTAATCGCTGATTTAATTGCTAATGTAATGTAATAACTGACTTAGAAACGATGATTTTAAACGAAGAAACTGTGTGAAAGCTCATTGCTCTACAGCTTATTTCTATCTTTGAATAATAACGTTCAAGAAACAACCCCATCACACACCAGAAGAGAAAAAGATTACAACAGGAAAAATAGGAAAATATAGAAAATGGTATAAGAGACGCAGATTATGATGTGATGGAACAAATAAGAATCGCAGTAAAAGGTCAATGTTCACAGAAGCCAATTTCTTAGGTTATTAATGGATGGTGCCAGAGTGCCGGTTGGCAGAATCGTTACTCTTCAGTCTATTTGTAATAAACAGAAGGAAGAGAAAATGAGAAGCTTTTAATTATTGCCTTAATGACTGCGTAGATATTTATCCATTAACTTTAGCTCTATGTGTTTCATGCAACGCATTAAAGTTTCCCAGAGTATGTGTGGGTGGGTGCGTGCGAGTGTGCATATGCGTGACGCTATATTGATTCTTGTGTATCTGTTCATGTGCATTCATGCAAGATAATTTTGCAAGCATACACACATTCATATACAAACACCCACACACACATATGCACACGCACACACACATACATACACAAACATATATATGTATATGTATCTATATACTTATTAAATGTGAAATGACATGAGAAGGTACAAACTCATTTACATAGAAGTAGGAGGCTAATGAACGGACATTAATTAATATATCACCAACAGAAAGGTTTTTAGAAATAAAAATATGCTTAATCTGTCATATTGCTTTGTATTTTGTTCGTGATTAAGAAGTATGTTCACAGAATTATAACTCTATGTATCTCGTGTGGGAAATTAGGAATTATAAAATTATTGCGACAGTTTCGGATAAGAATTGAAACTGATAGATTCAATGTTAAAGTTGCAGCGAGAAGGAGAGACTTGCCATTCGTCGTCACCTGTTTTCTGTTCTTCTTTCAGATTTGTGTGTAACATTCAGAAGAGCCACTAACTGTAAAATCAATTTATCTCAACAAAATAACTATCCGACCACGCACCAAATGCGAAAAAAAATTTGGTTGCAAGATGTGAGAGGATGAAACAAAATACACACACGCATAGAAGAAAAAAAATGATAAAATTAATTGCTTTTCGCCTGTTTTCCATAACTTAAACGCTTTGCTAAAATGATAAAAACGAACGTGCAGATTATATATTCCGAACTAATTAATGAAAAAGCATAAAAGTCCAGTAAAATTTAGCATTTTGAATTTTTTTGTGGCATATTACACCGAAGGATTTTATTTTGTTGGTTTAATCCGGATTTTACAAAATTACAATATTAAAAGATAAAATCAAATGAATTAAGAAGCATTAAATAGCAAAGAATTCCTGGGCTTTACGAACTCTCTTCTGCTACTTGCAATCTATTTATCAACACAATTCTTTCATTATTAACCTTCCCCACTTCCTTTGCAATTAGCCTCTGTAGAATTACAAATAGTAAGCATCAGATATTTAGCTTTTTATTGTGCGCGCGAGCACCTGAGCATATTAGGAATCTTTATTAACATAGAAATATGTTGAAGATAATCCTAAACAAGGAAACTCGTATAACTACAATAGGTATAAAACAATACGTTTTACTCAAGCTGCAGGGCCTGAAATTTGGGGGAGGGAGTTAGTCAATTACATCGACCCCAGTGCTCGACTGGAACTAATTTTATCCATCTCGAAGTATGGAAGGCAAAGTTGATAATGGCGAAATTTTATTTCAGAACGTTAAAACGGGAATAAATCACGCTAAGCGTTTTACTCGGCGCGATAAGGACTATATTAGCTCACTGTCGTTGTATATGAAATTATAATAGCCAGAAATATGAGTTGGTTAAGGGTTATTTTAGTTTCAGGAAAATTGTAAAGTAGAATATGGAATAATCAAAGACATTCAGACTTTATCCATCTAAGAATTTGTAGTTTAACATAGTGTACTCTCGTTGTAAAGTATTTGTTTGCACGTCAAACAAATAGCTGAAGATTCTTAGTAGATTTAATAACCTTGTTCGTTTACATGTAAGATAATTGTGAAAACAGCAACACAGACATATCGTTGGTAGCAGGAGTGGCGAGGAAGCGAATATTTTCAAACGTGTATTCCTTTCTTTCACTTATAGCAGAACAAGAACAATTCTCTGTTAATCGAATTAAACAGATTATGTGCAGATTTAAATAGCGTCAGATATTTTTCAGTGTTCAGCCCTTCAGATGTATCATTTTGGAATTGGCAAATACGAAGATGACCTCTAACCAGCAATCCCATACATCAAAATTAGAACATACTTATATGACCTGTAATCTATAACCGTATGGATCAGGACGCACTCGATACGAATTCATTACTATAGTGCAATATTTTGAAGGTAGCCTGACAAAACTCAAGGCAACAGGACCATTCTTGTTTGATATGTATATAAATACCAGAAGATATTCTTTCATCGAGCTAAAATTATTCCTCCATTTAGAAATTAATATTAAATTCAAGTGTGAGACCAGTACTCGTTTCGTTGAAGTTAACGTGGTTATAGCTTAGTCTTGAGTACGGAATCAATGTGCAAAACGAATGATATTGCTGGCTTGGGATAATAAACATCAAGTAATTATAAGAATATTTATCAAGCTAGTTCGAATAATAAATAATAGAATGACTGCAGTATTAATAAATTTTATGTCTTCAGTTGATTTATTCTGCAAGACTTTAGCTTAGTGTTGAGAATTTGCTAAATTTCTTTTAACAGTTTTCCAGATAACATTGGTGAAGATGTCTAAAATTCCGGGAAGAGATTTGGCGTAGACACACTGTATGCGATAACAATAGATAAGGTTGCAATAACAGCGCAGTGAACATCAAATCTTGGTTGTACGTTGTTATATAAAATATGAGTTTAGTTATTTCAATGAACAAAACGGGGGACTTCGATAATAATCTAATTCTACTCAGTTATACACTCGTCACAATTTGAGGATCTTTGGTTAAATTCGGGCTTCGCTGAGGTCAAATAAGACCGTTACTTATTCATATTTGGCTTCTGAAGATGCTAAAATCAGCATGGTTAATTATTATACTAAGCTACGCTGATTCTTCTCCAAATATGCAATTCATCCTAGTTAAAGGTTTGGTGCTTCCTACATTTCTTTGTCTTATGTAAAACTGGTCAAAGAAAGAAGTATGGTTATTTGTCTACAAAATTGTCTCGCAGTCCAGCTCCAATATTTACACAGTTGGCTTCACAAAGAAAGCACACGATTTCTTCTTAGAAATAAATATGAAGTAAGAGTAGGGAAGAAGCGTGCCATAGAAATGGTGAGTGTTCTGTATGTTAACGGCAAGGAGCCTATTATAGAACTACATAACTATATAAGTAATATAGAAAGTTTACGATAGATATATTTATACATCTACGTATATATATATATATATATATATATATATATATATATATATATATATATATATATATATATAAATCTGTACACATACACACACACATATGTATATACACATATTACATATGCACACAGACATATTCATACATATATATGTATGTATGTAAACGCACACATGCAATTCAGTAGCATGCCTACATAATATTTATAAGAAAATTAGCAAATCTCTTCCCGGAATTTTAGACATCTTCACCAATGTAAGCATAGATTAAATGAATGTTTGTAACTGCAAGTCGAAAGAGATATTTCTGACAGCGCCTTGAATATCTCGGGAGTTCATGTTTATTTAGACGAGATTATCGATGGAGTTCGCTTGAGTTCTAATTTATCTCAATCGTTTCTTTATCAATAAAAGGTTGTTTCTGTCCTTCATAATTGCCAAAATCAATGAAAGATATTTCTTTATTAACCACTGTAGAAGAGACTGGAATACGCTACCGGCTCATATTACGATTGCATATACACAGTCACATAATACACACACACACATGCATGCATACATACACATACATCCATATATATAAAGACACATGTATATAAGTTGTATATATATATGTGCATTTGCGTGTGTGCGTGTATGTGTGTGTATTTGTATTTATATACATAAACTTAGACTTAGATAAACTTAGATATGTTTGGACCAAAGATTGGTCCAGGCCATGTCTAACTTAATAGCACCACCTGATAGGATTATTCGAATCCTGTTTAAGATACAGATATTAAATATATATATATATATATATATACACACACGCACACATATATATATATACACTTATGTATGTAGATATGTATGTGTATGCATATATGCCTGTGTGTAAATATGTATACATGCAGGTATAATGCTTCTGATACGCATGGGTTCCTGTGTTTGTGCATATACACACATACCTAGCTACATGCGTGTGTAATTGTAAGCCTATGTGTGTGTTTTATAGATTTCTTAAGTTTAAAAGTAAAGCGGAAAGTATAATTGAGGTGGAAGTAGGGACACAGGTCCCTTGAATTAACCAGACGCCTTATTTGGGAGTTAATAAACCAGAGGAAATCTTCTGTGAAATAAGGTTTTCCCCTGAAACTGATCGTTCCTTAAACAATATAGACGTAAAAATCTGCTACGTGTACACATGTTTATGTATGCTTGTGTGTGTGCGTGTGTGTGTATAATATATAGTATATATATATATATAATGTGTGTGTAGAGTGAGGTAGATAGATAGATAAATATATATATATATATACATATATATACATATACATATGCATATAAACAAATAAATATATATATGTTTATATACAAATATACTTATAGATATATGTATACATATATGCATATATATGTATAATATTCTTTATATGTGTGTGTCTTTCAACATATATATATATGTATATATATATATATATATATATATGCGCACATTTTCAAGGAAATAGTCATCACTTTATCCTACATATTTATTTTCAATATTTATGTGCGTGTTTTCTTGCGTGTGTATTTGTGTGTCTGTGTGTGCGTCTGCGCGCATATGTGTGCGTGTGTGCGTGCGTGAAAGTGAACGCATATGTGTGACGGAGAGAAGACAGAGGGCGATTGCGATAAAGAATGAATGTTAGGTAAACAAAATAAGGGAAATTGTGGTAGGGGTGTAAGAATTTCATTTCAACATGTCTGCTCTCTCGAATGAATATTCTTAAAGCAAATAATACAAGTGGTACGATAATTACATTTATCTTGTAAACTTTAAAGGATTCTGGTGCCTAGAAGTCTCGTAACTGGAGTGTATTCTTTCATTCCAACGACGATAAACAAACAGAATTTTCATCAATTTCAAGCTATAAAATAATAAAATGTTTTAAACAAAAACAATCTGCAGCTCAGATCAATACATATCTCAAGTATTATACCCGAAACTAGATTAATAACGTAGAATGTTATACATACACACACACTTTTATATATATATAACGTGAAAGCACACACACACACACACACCCACATATATATATATATATTATATATATTATACATATATATATATATATACACTCATATATATATACATATATATATATATACACTCATATATATATACATATATATATACATATATATATATATACATATATATATATACATATACATATATATATACATATATATATATACATATACATATATATATATACATATACATATATATATATATATACATATATTTATATATATATACATATATATATATATATATACATACATATATATATATAACATATATTTATATATATATACACTCATATATATGTATCCACACATATATATACACACACATATATATATATATATAGGTATATATATATTATATATATATATATATATATATATATATATATATATATACACTCATATATATGTATCCACACATATATATACACACACACATATATATATATATATATAGGTATATATATATATAGATATATATATATATATATATATATATATATACCGGAGTAAACACATAAATGTGAAACAAGGTGGAAAAAAGAGTACTCAAATACCAGTGGTAGAGTAATATGCTTTATTTTAAGCAGCAGAAAATTCAACAAAATCTGTTCTAGCAAAAACTGTCTGATGAACGGCAACGAGAAACTCAGAGTAACAGATTTTGTTGAATTTTCTGCTGCTTAAAATAAAGTATATATATATATATAGGTATATATATACATACAGTCACTCACATGCGCGTACGCACACACATGTATGTATGTATGCATTTATATTTATATATATGTGTGTGTCAAATGAATGATATTCACAGTCGCAATATTCACTTACAGTCGCCTCTTGATCTTCTTTCGTCAATGTCTCTGCATTTTCTACTTCACTGTACACATCGCCGAATTATGATGGAATTATTGTGATTGGTACAAATTAGAAATCGCCATTTCAAATAATCGCTCAATCCTCTAAGTTCAGTGTCGTTTATCTATTTCACACACACACACACACACATATACATACACGAGGGGAAGTCAAAAATTATTCGCCATAATATATCTTTATTATTGTCACACTGCCTTCTGCGCATGCGTGCTTATAAGCGGTGCTCTTGTGATCACGTGATCAAAAGTTGAGCCTGATTGCGCCGTTTTTCTGGCTTTGCTGTGTATGGCTGTTCGCTTTACTAACAATGTGTACCAAAGGCGAGCAAGGAACAAAGAGTGTCTTCATTTGTTTCTTTTTAACAACTTAAGAGCATTATACAAATGGTAATCAAAAAGATAAGTAGCAATCCAAGAAAGTCAGTAATTAAAAGAATATTTTTATAGGATAATTCAGCAGTTTCGTGAAAGGTTGAGCAAATAACACAGAGAACTAGATTAGCCAGTGTCACCAACCACCGAAGAATACTCTATGGTATTATCGAAACACATCAACATATAAATAAGTACGTCTACCTGGGAGTAGTGAGGACTTATCTCCACGTTAGCAATATAAGCAAGTGTACATTTCCACCAAAAAGGCCCAATATGTGATTTTCTCTCATAATAACTGTCGCGTTATAGTTTGTTCTAATAGAACATCCGCTCTTAAGTTGGAATAAATATTATCTATCGGCATGTCTATTTATCTAACAAGGTAGATAGATAGATAGGTAGACAGACAGTTAGATAGATATTCATTGAACTCTATTACTTGCATCTGTTGTGTCTTATTTTCATGCAGTTATCTAGATACAAAGGTTTTATATTCTTAACATCGCAGTGACATTACCTATCGCTGCTTCGCTCAAAATGTTAGTATCAGGGAATAAATTCAAATCTTCGGAAATAGGCTGATTCTTGTTTCTGATTCTTGTTTAACTGTTTTTACAGTTGCTTCCATATCTCCTATCGATTTTGCGCGCGCGCACATATATATATATATATACGAGATGAAGTAAAAAATTATTCGCCATAACATATCTTTATTATTGTCACACTACCTTCTGAGCATGTCTGATGATCATGCTTGAAATAATCATCTTCTGCCAATCTGGATTATGCCGAAATGCTGTGGCCATATGGTTGAGAATGTGGCTCCAGAAACATTATTTCTGGATCATTCCTATTGCCAAGTGCCATTAGCGTGTTTTCCAGTAGCCTTGCATCAACCATAGATTTGCAAGCGAAATTAGTTTGAACACAACTATCGGCAAACACGTCAAACAATTATTCCTGTCATTTGTGCTGAAGCCATTGCCAGCTTTAGTACAACTCCGTTCTCCCATTTGACATATCAAGTATTAAGGAAGCATTCTAGTGTCTCACTGTTACAGAGGTTCAGAGTCAGGCACGGACAAATCCTTTTTACACTAGAGGTTATAATAAAAGCGTCATCAGTACAAGGAAGACATTCGCATCATGGTGACTGGTATCCCTGAAATTAACACACATATATATTACATATGTACATATGCATATACACACACACATACGTTTATAAATATTTACAGGGTGCGGTGAATATATTATCGTCTAAATTACGCAAAAATGAAAATAACACTGAACATCTCATTTTAACAGATATATTTACCAAAATTACAAAAAAATATCTTCAATTACTAAAGAGTAAATGTATTCAATAAAATCCGCCATTGGCTTCAACCCTATCTTCCAGAGAACTTCGGAATCTCCTACATCTCTTTTGGACGGTCTCCTTGTTTAAGTTGGTGAATGCTGCCATAATCTTTGCCTTCAATTCATCTTTGGTGTTACAGGGAATTTTGTTGGTCTCTCGTTCAACTGTGCCCTACACATAATAATCAAGGGTGTCGCAGTCTGGAGAGTTAGGTGGCCAGATGTTAGGGGGTGATGTGGTTGCAGAAATTGTCTGAGAACCATCACTAGGTTCTCCTGTTTGTGTGGAATTGTGCAGAGTCCTGATGACAAACATAGGATCTTCCAGCAACCACCCTCTAGACTCAGGGGCCTCTGTGTTGAGTGCGAGGCTGTGTGGGAATGGAGGCATAACGTTGCCATCACTAGTGATCACTCCAAACACCATGATGTTTACTGGATGTTTGATATTTATCACATTCGGTACATGTTCTCAGATTGCATTGTCCTCAGATTGACACCCAAACACTCTGAAATGCGCCCCACATACCAAGGAGGTAGGGGTGACATAGTCGCAGCAATTGTCTGACAGCCATGACAGGGTTCTCCTGCTGTGTGGAATGATTTGGAGACACGGCAACTCAACAGTTGTTCTGCGTGTTCACTATCTGCTCGTATGCCAAGTATCACGGCATGTCGTTCCCCAATTTCTGACAGACTGAATTGCATCATGGTGCTGTTTTTCACACAGACGGTGCCCAACTGACTCGATTGTGTAGTCAACAAAATCAAACACAAGCAATGCGCCTGCGCGAAATTAAAAATATAAAATGGCGTCAATTTACCCATTGCACCCTGTATATCATTGATTATATATATTACACATATGTGTATATAGGTATGTATATATGTGTAATGTGAATATATATATATATGTTTATATATATACACACACGCACACATATATATATTCATATATATATATATATCATACACACACACACACACACACGCATATATATGTATATACGACTGTACATACACTTGCTATTGCGTGCCTATTGTATTTGCTATGTAAATCAATCAAAGTTCAATGGTTTGTGATCTATTTTTCTGATCAACATAAAATTATGCGGTAAGATCCACTTCGCATTCATCTGTTGAATGAATTTTCAGCCGATTCAGTGCATCTAATGCATTTTCACACTTGTACTCCACGATATATTTAGCGCATAAATATCAGAAGCTCATTACGATTTAGTCAATGAGAATTGCGACGGGAAACTTGTTCATCGGTTCCTTAATTAATTATATTGTCTTTTATATTAGAAGTATTGTTAATGGTTTCTACAGAGAAATGTTACACGAGTGTATATAACATCAGTTTCCTGGGAGGGTTTAACGAATTAATTAGAAAAATGAACTAAAAGGAGATTACGCATTATTGCATTATTCCTACAGTGGAATTGATTGAATGTACCCCTG
Source organism: Octopus sinensis (assembly GCF_006345805.1). NCBI lineage: Eukaryota > Metazoa > Mollusca > Cephalopoda > Octopoda > Octopodidae > Octopus > Octopus sinensis. The sequence goes on from NC_043013.1 coordinate 58,162,546, forward strand.
ATTGTTCAAACGGTGTCCATCACACCTTTCCCTGTATCGAGAAAAAGCACTGCAAAAAATGTTAGAGACTCCAGGAAACGGAAACTCGTTCAAATTGGTCTTTGCTTGAAATACTCAATGGCTAACGTCTTAAACCGGAAAGACATCCGAGGCTCAGTTGAGTTTTATGTTATATTCAGATTTGTAAGTCTCGTTTACATGTCCAGAGAGATGCAATTTCAAGAAGATTTCATTGTTGATTTTAGCAGCTCGAGATACCAGGTTGAGGTTTCTTCCCCCCAAGCTTTTATGTTGCGGATTTCTATTCTGTAAAGAGGGACGCATATTTGCATTCTGAAAACTTAAAAGGGTGCGGCAGACATAATGAATGCCGTCTCCATAAGGGTTGTTGTTTTTGTGGTTTAATCTTCCCTGCCGTAACACTCATCGGCTGATGTATGATCAAAGTCATACCAACCGTATGCACACAGGCACACACACAAACATACACGCACATACATACATGCATGTATATATATATATATATATATATATATATATATGTTTTATTTCATTCTACACGTGTTTCGAGTATAAACTTTTGATTAATCTGCAACAAGATTATTCATCTTTCTATTTCACATAATATATATATATATATCGGTCATTTTTGAACAGGATTTGAAATAATTAAAGGGGTTGAGGCTATCATTTCTAGTAAATGAGATGACCATTTAATAGTTCCCTCTATGAGTCTCTGATTTCAGAGACAGTTTAAAATAGGTCGTGAGAAGTTGTAGAATATCAAGATGCAGGATAGAATGTTACTGTGTTTAAAACTGGAATAATTATATTGCATTTCCATGCTGTTAAGTCATCATCATCAGGATCCGTGAAATGATGTAAACAATCGTTGGGATGCTCCTCTTGGGTCGCTTTTGGGGTCAGCCGTTGCCACTCTGTTATAACCTGTCATGTCCTTGACGTTGTCAAACCAGGATTGTCGGTGTCTGCTTCTCTTTCGGCCTCCCTCAATTCTACCTTGAAGAATGGCTTTGGACATGGAGTTGTAGCAGGATATATGAACGTACCAAGCAAGATTTCGTCTTTTTACCTGCGCAAAGACTGGTTTTTGCCAGCGTATATGTTGTCTTCATGACTGACAGGGCTGTCGCTTTTGTGCTTTGTGCATCGGATGTGCAGCGGGCTTTTGAAGCACTTATACTGAAATGCCTAGATTCTTCGTTCAATGTCAGTTGTAACATCTATGGACAAGGATTGTAGTTACCAGTGACTTGTCCACTCTGAGTCTTGTTAGAAAACACCATATGGTGCTAAGTTTCGTCATAGAAGCAGAGGCTGAACTGAGGCTTGCTATTTTCGCCTTTTGAGATATGCTGTCCCTAACCAGACTGGATCCTAAGCACTTGTAGCTGTCAACTTAATCAAGTCTCTCTACATTCAGGATGATGTTTACTGAGTTTTATTTGTTACTGTCAACCAAGATTTTGTTCTTTTCTGGTCTAATTTCTTTCTTGTATGCTCCTGCTACATTTTACGCTGTGGTGGCGAGCCGCTGTTGTTCAGCTTCTTCCTAAAAGGTCAATATCACCAGCAAAGCGCTGGCTGGAAATGGGCCGTCCCCCCATTGGAAACACAGGGGTAGACGTGTCCCCTTGCATGATATTCTCCGAAGGTTAAGGGGTAAGCGAAGGAAGAGAAGGAGGAATGGATAACAGTCAAGAAAAAAATAATCGAAGCTAGGATAAAGAATATCAACAGCAAGGTTTCTTCTGAAACCCTCAAAATCCTAACCAAAATAAAGGAACACATCACCATGATCATTGAAGACAAAACAGATCTGCATCTCATGTTGTGAGTATGATGTCATCAACAAATTGTTTGAGAATTGCAAAGACCTTTACAATCACAAACTCAGACATGAGAGCAACATGCTAAACAATTCTAACAACAATAATAACAGGGAACTTAGGGATGCTCCAATTTCCCAGGAGGAAGACGAAGAGGCAGTGCGCATGCTCACAGGGGAGAAATCCTCGAGAGTGGAAAACATCCTTCCGGAGCTCCTAAAACATGAAAGGCCGAAGCTCAAGGCACTAACAATTACTCGTCAGAAGATATGAGAGACGAAACAGTGGCCAAACGAGTTGGCCCTATCACCGATGATACCCAATCCCAAGAAAGGCAACTTCAGGCTCAGCCAGAATTATAGGAACAATCAGCCTAATTAGTCACCCCAACAAGCTATTGTTAAGAGGTTTGCTAAACAGACTTAAGGGGATGGCAGAAGAGATCCTTACAGAAGAACAAACAAGATTTAGGTCCAGAACGAGTACTGTGAAGGAAGCATTTACCATGAGAGCCCTCACTGAAAAACCTCTACAATATCTATCGGACGTCTATCACTACATCATCGATTCCGAATTGGAGTCGATGAAGTTGTGATACAATTGTGACGTTCCATCATTGAGTATAACCAAGAGACAGGTTTTGCTATTTGAAAGAATCTCAGCTGTTCTTTCCAGCAACTTCAGCACCTACCTAAACCTTTAACTGCTGCTGCTGCTACGATGTTAATAATTAATGATGATGCAGTACTGTAGTTTTAACTGTCATGAAACACAATCTATATTTTCTTGTTGCTACAGTGAAGTCCTCAACGTTAAATATTTCAAGTAGTTTGTAATTTGTAAAAGTAAACCACTTAATCTCCATAGAGTCTATAGAATGTCTGCTGCTTCATTACCAGGAATTATAGTCAGCTTGTTGAGTTTACAGAATTGTTTGGAACTCACTAAATATTCACGATTCTTTGATGCTGGCAGAAGACAACTTGCAATTAATTCTTCTTTATGCTTCAAACGAATCATTATTATTATTATTATTATTATTATTATTATTATTATTATTATTATTATTATTATTATTATTATTATTATTATTATTATTATTATTATTATTATTATTATTATTATTATTATTATTATTATTATTATTATTATTATTATTTCATATGTGAAAGAATTAAATTGTTCGAAATATAGATTTCTGAAATCACATAGAAGATTTAATTATTATATACGGATTGGAAAATATGCGAGAACCACCTATCATTAAATCTTGTTTTATTTGACATTACGTCTGTATGTGTGAGTACGTACATACAGCCATGGAGTGCGTGTGTGAGTATCTATATGTGTGTGTCTGTGTGTTTGAGTGTGTATGTGTGTGTGTTTGCGTGAATGTAGCTTGGTTTCTATGTGTATATGTATATATACACATGCAGACACTTATTTACAGGCATATCTGCACACATTCGTAGGTACGTATATATGTATGCATCTGTATATATATATATATGTATGTATGTATAGGGGGCGTGACATAATAGTCGTCTGCGTCTATGTAGAAGCTCATATGGTTGTGTATATTGGTGTATGTGTAGTTTTATGCCAGTGTATGTATCTGTTCATGGTTATGTTTAGGCGTGCATTGCAGGAATGGAATTCTTGTGTTAGTGTATCGAAACGTGCTGCTCCATTTTCATTTATATGAGTGTGTACGTGCGAGGGAATGAGAGGAATCTGTGTGCATGCATGTATGTCTATGTGTGTATGCGTAAACATATATCTGCGTGTATGTGTACGTGTGTATATTTGTTTGTGCATCTATTTGATGTTTATAGTAAGGTGTTTAGTAATTGCAGTATGGAGCGACAATAAATATCAACTGCAAAATATTCTACTGCTAACAAGCCACCATTCAATAAACTTTTAAACTAATTCTTCCATTGAGTTCTCCTCATTCAATTTACATTAAAGACAGTTCTCAAGGAGATACTGTTCAAGTTATTTTTGTGGTCGTAATTGTTGTCGTTGTTCTTATTCCCAAGTTGCTCTTGATCCGCAAGACGTATGATGAAGGGGACTCCTATCATGAATATATTATTTCCTCTCTCAAAGAGCAAGAAATCAGAAACGTGTGACCTGTTTTCATACAGAGGTAGGTTGAGGATTTGAGGGTGGTTTGCTTCTGTAGCCACCGACTCATGAGATTATGTAAGTTGAATGATGACAGTGGACCTAGGGTTTGAACACTCTAGGGCTTTTTGATGAATGTGAGGTTTTTGATGGTGATATTATTCCAATGAACTGGAATTGGGGGTGGATATTCGGAGAGGGCAATGTGTTAACTGCATCCAAGGAACGAGGGGGCGAGTTACAGGAAGCCACCGATTAAGTCCACGTTTTAAGTTGTTGTTGTGAATTAGATGCCAGGAGGAAAACAAAATTAAATTGGTCAGAAAAAATACACTCAGAAAAGGGAGATGAGTTGAATAAGAATATTATTGCTAAATGAAATGACACTACCTAAGTAAAACTTAAGAGGGGGAGGATATTGTAGGGAATTAGTAATAATGGTACACCCTCCCACGTGACGAATGGAATAACCTAGTCACTATAACTAGGAAAGTACATGTAGGATGTATTGGTAGCTATGTCTGTTTTAAGGCGGCGAGCTGGCAGAATTGTTAGCACGCCGGGCGAAATGCTTAGATGTATTTCGTCTGTCGTTACCTTCTGAGTTCAAATTCCGCTGAGGTCGGCTTTGCCTTTCATCCTTTCGGGGTTGATTAAATAAGTACCAGTTACGCACTGGGGTTGATGTAATCGACTTAATCCGTTTGTCTGTCCTTGTTTGTCCCCTCTGTGTTTAGCCCCTTGTGGGTAGTAAAGAAATAGGCATATCGCCTGCCGCTACGTTCTGAGTTCAAATTTTGCCGAGGTCGACTTTGCCTTTCATCCTTTCGGGGTCGATAAATTAAATACCAGCTGCGTACTGGGGTCGATCTAATCGACTGGCCCCTCCCCAAAGATTTCTGGCCTTGTGCCTAGAGTAGGAAACGATAGTTGCATCTGTACTGTTACAGTAATTATACTGAGAGGACGTTATATCGATCCAACACCTTGAAAATAACATTGTACGACTGGAGATAGAAACATTCTATCGACCACTTCCAAATACAACAATATCTGTCAGCACGACAACCGTCATTCAAAGACAGCTTTTACACAGGTTTTACTTAAAAAGAATAACACAAAAAATAATAGTCCCAGACACACTGTGCCATAAAAAACTGGTTTACCACGGCTAGAATACGATTTTTAAGAGATGAAGACGCTTTGGATTGACTAAAGTTCAACCAAAAAAAGAACGCCCACCTTTGGTAATCCTGGGAACTGTTAAACTCTAGCTGATTATATCTAATGCACATCGTTTCCTTCATATACACGGTAAGATATGCTGAAGGATTTCTGTACCTTGTACAGCAAATAGTGAACGTTGGTGTGCGTGTCTGTTTTGACTTATGTATTGAGACTTTGAAATTCAGTGTATATCTGAGAAATAACAAGGAAGTGTCTGAAATGGAATGCAGAACCATTATCAGAATGGGGATATTAAAAAAGTATATTCGATATTTGCACCCTTCCCCGAGATATATGCATAGGTGTATTTATACACACATAGGCATACATATACACATAGATCTCTCTTTCTGTCACTCCCTTTCAGTATCAATATATATATATATATATTTTGTGTTTTCTTGTTTGGATTAACTCTCTCTCTCTCTCTCTCTCTCTCTCTCTATATATATATATATATATATATATATATTATATATATATATATATATATATATTATATATATATATATATATATACATATATGTAGGTCCCGGGTTGATTCGGGGTTAACCACAGTAAATAAGGTACTCAATACATAGTAGAGTAAAATTAATTTATAATAAATATATATACATATATATATATATACACACACACACACACACCACACACACACACACACACACATATATATATATATATATATATAATATATATATATATATATATATATATATATATATATCAATAATATTGTGTGACACATTTGTAGTGATCTCTATTTCATTTACTCTTACCAATTTTATATACTTGCATAAAAATTGTTAACGTTAATGTGTATATAGAAGGAAGAGTAGAAGGGGGTGAGGAGGAAAAGAATAAGAAGAACGCGAAGAAGGAAAGACAAATAAGTAAATGGAAAACAACGACATCAAAAACCAACAGCAGCAGGAATAACGAGTATTTGTTCGTCAGAAATATTAATACAAAAATATACCTCGTCCCTGATTAAATTCGATGCTCAATCTTATGATGTTTTGACAACGTTGTATGTTGGTGGCGGGGTGGAAGGATGGTGCGATTTCGACTAATTTTTGTTTACTACTGTTTGTGTGAGTACAAGATGTAATCATGTGTGTATCGCATCTGAATCATTGTTTTGTTGTTGTTGTGAACTGTTTGTTTGTTGTTAAGGTTCCTCCTTGCAACAAGCTTGATTGAGTTGATTAAACGAAGACAGTTCGATCGATATTTCTATCCGTTTTTGTTCTCTTTCGCATTTTGAAAATAAGTCCAAATGTTTGGGATCGAATTATGTTACCACTCTGAAGAAAATACTATGTACCATACGGTGTTGGTACATTCCTGGTTGACGATTTCGTTTTAAGACTTCTGTCAAGAATCTGACATCTTGATTTTATGTAACTTCAACAAATTGCAGTTATCTCGGTTCACTATTTGACAAAATTTAATTACAATCGTTAACTGTTTCTTTCTTTTCATTAATTATGTAATTTAAATAAATCACCTGTTGAGCCTACAACTTATCAACAGATTTTCCCCCTCCCTGATTTCACACAGAATCTGTATTTTTCAGACACGGAATGGATTATCATTCAATCATGACAATACTTTATTTCTGCTCAGCAGCTTTAGAAAATACTTTTGAATTATTCCGTCTTACCTGATGATGTAAATAGCCTCTAACTCATGTTATTAATTGTTTCAACAAGATTAACTGATATATTTCAGATTTAAACACGTTAATAATGGACAGAAAGCAGACTTAGGGGAGTATATAAAGAGTTGAAGGCTTGCCTGATACCTATTCACGAAACTAATCAAGAACAAGAAAATATGTTGTGTTTCAGAATGTTAACGTTTTGCTGCGTTGAACAGGTCAGTTGGCTGGTTTAGAGTTTCTGCGAGTAAGTGAACATTGAACTGGCTGGCGACAGATGTGCGTTTCATGGATTTAATTAGGTCTTCAGATTTCTCACTTTCTTATATACACAGCCAACTATTTGTATATATAAATAAAAACTCACAACACAAACACACTTGTACACATATATACACGCACTAACACGTGCACAAATATAACATTTCATGATTTATAATGAAAACTTAGAGAGGAAATACTTGAATCTTTGTGGTTTTTGCTTTTTCTTCATTTCAATAAATTTTGAATAGTGCTGGATCCAAGGAATTCTTCAAATGTTTTTGCAAGTCTTTGCATGGCATAGAATACAGTTAGTTATCAACGGGATGGCATACAAGAAGGATATTACGAATATAATTGAATATTTATCAATGTTTTGATTTGTCCATCACATTAGAAACAGGTAGAATTTTCCCTTTCAGATTTACAATTTTCACCGCCATTTCCTCTGTAAGGATCTAAATGGCTGATAACCTAATTCAAGCAGGAAATGCTTTATCATCATAACATCAGTTTCACATGCACGCAAACACACATACATACACACACACACACACATATATATATATATATAATATACATCCCTCCGTATATATATATATATATATATATATATATATATTATATACATCCCTCTCTCTCTCCATATATATATATATATACGTGTGTGTGTGTGTGTGTGTGTGTGTTCGTTTATTTGTGTGGAGGTTGTCTGTGTGTATCGTCCTGTTACCTTGGTAACTAGAGTTTGCGATAATGGGCTTGCGTGTTGAAGTATTGTGTTCGCTGCGGACATAGAACATAAATTTATATAAGACTTTGTTAAGTATATGCAACAAGACACAAGCACTTGACTAAGGAACTGTCCAAATAATAACAAAGATACCAACATCGAGAAAAACTTTCAAATTTTCATTAAAAATTCTTTTTAAGCAAAAATAAATGATCAGCCTCTCATTCACCATAATGGATATTTTAAAATTACAACAAAATTCTAATTTTGGAAATTATTAACGTAAACAGTGAGAGGAGAATCAGATGTTGATGAATTGTTTATAAATATACATATGTATATGTAACATAATGTAACCGGAGTTGGGAACTAAACAGCGATGATTAATGAAACATATGTTCTAAAACAAGTATTGAGCATACATCTCATATTTTCGATGCAATTGAACGTTCGTATGCGTGTGTGTATACGCACACATACATAACTACGTACATATATACTACACATATACAAACATATATAATCGTATATATGATATATATAATATATGTATATACCATGCCTTGGTCTCTTTTATCCTCCTTAAACAAAGCCCTTATTCTCGCTAGAAATTGCTACCACCTAATGCAACAATCAATGCTCAAGTCTACTATCAGCAATTAGAGCGTTTGAACCTAGCTTTGACGAAAACAAGACCCGCTTTAGTGAATCAAAGAGGAGTGATGTTTCATCAGGACAATGCACGACCCCACACTGCAAAGATCACATCACAGAGGATCGAAGAGCTTGGCTGGGAAAAAATTATATATAGGGAAAAAATTATAGGCGAAGGGGAAAGAATTATAGGCGGAGGAGTGGCTGTGTGGTAAGTAGCTTGCTTAGGAACCACATGGTTCCGGGTTCCGTCTCACTACGTGGTATATTGGGCAAGTTTCTTCTACTATAGCCTTGGGCCGACCAAATCCTTGTGAGTGGATTTGCTAGACGGAAACTCAAAGAAATCTGTCGTATATATATATAATATATATATATATATATATATATATATTATATATATATATATATATATAATATATATATATATATACACGTATAATTAAGGTGGCTGTTATTCTAGGCAATCTATTATTGTAAATATCGCATGGATTAAAAGACTTTTAAGATATATTAGATTAATGGTAGGATACATAAAATTTTTTAAATAAAATCAAGAATAAAATAAAATAAAAATAGAGAAAAATTAAATAAATGAGTAAAGACTAACAAAATATAGCTTTTTATTGAGCTAGATTAATGAAAGCAATAAGGAACTATTGGGCAGAAAATTAAAATTTCAGATATGCAGCTTTCCCTTGGGGAGATAACGGAAGTAAATATGTTGAGAGGCTCATGTAAGAAGAGGTTGTATTAAGCAAAAATAAATGAATAAGAATTAAAAGGAAGTAAATATATGCTTATAAAAGTAATAATAAGGGCTTAACAGGGGTCAGTTCAACAAGATTAATTAATACTTATTAATAAATCATTTAAATATTTAGATATATTGCCCTCAAAACCGGAAGTGTGGATTTAATAAAGAATAGCTAGAAATAATCTAAATTAGGGACATACCAAAGCGAAAGCGAGAGGAAGTAAATATATATTTTATAGTGAATTAGAAAATAGCGTCAGGTATGGTTCCTATAGTACAATTAATATAGAGGTGAAGAGCGAATGAAAACCTAGGAACACTCTAAATTAGCGACATACAAAAATGAAAACGGGTAAAGAAAAACATATTTATTTTACAGAGCATTAGAAAATAGCTTAAAGTTGTGGTTCTTTGAGTACAATTCAATATTCTTTTCTACTCTAGGCAGCAGGCTCGAAATTTTTGGGGTGGAGCCAGTCGATTAGATCTACCTCAGTAGGCAACTGGTACTTAATTCATCGGCCCCGACAGGCTGAAAGGCAAAGTCGACCTCGGTTGAATTTGAAATCAGAGCGTGAAGACAGACGAAACACTGGTAATCATTTCGCCTGGCGTTCCAACGTTTCTGCCAGCTCCCTGCCTTATAATTAACGTACTTTCTACTCTAGGCATAAGCCCCGAAATTTTTGTGGTGGAGGGAGCCAGTTGATGTGATCGACCCCAGTATGCAACTAGTACTGAATGTATCGGCTCCGAATTGATTAAAAGGCAAAGTTGACCTCGGCGGGATTTGAATTTAGAACGTGAAGACAGACGAAATACCACTAAGTATTTCGCCCGGCGTGCTAGCGTTTCTGCCAGCTCGCCGCCTTTGTACAATTCAATATTAAAACAATAAAAGATATATTATATAATCTGGAGTTGCGCAACTCATGACTATAATATCATTTTCTTTCCTGAAGAAATATAACAAAATACAACTTATTGCATTTTTAAAACTTATAATTGATGATTCTAAAATTTCGTTATATTGAAACATGTCTCGAATATCTTTTTGATTAATTTGGGTTATTTTGTTGATGCAGTTCCTTTTGTACTTGATCTTATGGGTATATTGTTTATTCTTTTAATTTGCATTACTTTTCCAGTTATAATACAAAGAAATGGATGAAGCATCTTTCTAATTTTTCTTCTCCATTTTCTTTTATTGACTTTTTTTAACTTTACGCGACTGCTTATACCTATATTTTGAGGGACTTTCTATTAATATATTTGGTTAAACCCATTTGGTAGCCGGATCGTTTTTAATAATCCCTTACGAGAAAATTGCTTCTTCAAAATCTGTATAGTATATATATATATATATATATATATATATTGCATAACAGATCGTGGGTAAGGCCAAAACATTACGAAGTAAATGCAAGGTAAATCACTACAAAATACAAAACTAGTATGGGAATTAATGCCGATTGGCAACATTCGTCAATTTCTTCAAAATGGTGCCATAATCCTGAAATACTGAACACAAGATAAGTCTACATTAATTCACATACTAGTTTTCTTGTGATTTACCATGCATATTTACTTCGCATTGTCTTGGCCTTACCCACGATCTTGTATACAATATATTCTACACAATGCTTCATAGTAATTATTCCATTATAATATATATTACCGTTTATTTATCTACAAGCGATAAATTGACTAATTTAATCCGTAAATATTTAGGTGTTTTCAATACTTAATCTCTGAAAGTTTTTTTAATTGAAATACTCCAAGTTATACGTTTCCGAGTTTTGACCTAATAACCCGAACCTGCTTTCTGTTGAAATATTTCTTGTTATATGCTGGAATATAATATGATAGTTATAAAGAATAGTTATGGATCATGTACGACAATTAGTGAAAAACTTAGAAATTGGAGTGTCTCAGCATATTATGTCAGGCGCTGTCTTTTCCAGAATCAATAAGATTTTGATGTTCGAAATGATTTGCCAATGCAAGTTTGGAATTTACCGAAGTCCACAGTTGAAAGATAGCAGAATGAAGTCCTATCTTACGATTTGAACACACTCCAAACTTTAACAAATATCGAAATTTACAATAAAAGTGCGAAAGTATGTCTCTTGCATGAATACCGACAGCCAGAAGATACAAATTATAAAAAAGGAGGTATCTTTCGTCTTAAGATAAAGGCAACCCCAAAAAACAAAAAGATGCTAGCATAGAGGGAGATTATAATATGAGTTTCATTTGGCTAAGACTAAACAGAGGAAAATATTTCATATGTTGCAAACTTTTTGAACATATTGCCAATATGAAGTATGATATTTGAACGAAATGGTTTTTGCTTATTCAGTATATTCTTTAGGAAATATGAGAGAATTTAATCTAGCAGCCAGGTGAACACTAAATCGTTATCCAATTTCTCAGTGAAGTTGGGAAATAGCGCAGTGAGTGGACACTGAGAATGTAGGATGATGATCATCATCAATCATCATTGTTCGACCGTGGTCGAGACAATAGAATTTACCATGCTACGCCAGACTTCACGGTTCATCATGGCATTACGGAGGTCCTGTTGCTGGATGCCGGTATCCCTGGAGATTACATCAGGGTAGGAGAGTGTGCGCCCTCTGGTACTGCGAGTAGATGGCTTCCAGAGGAGAAGAGGAGAAATTGCCACGTTTTCAGCTCTCCTACTATTCATAAGAGATGACACAGGTGGTAGTTTCCCATATATTTGCATTTTGCTTGGATGGCGCTTCCACGAGAGATTTTGAGCTCTCATAAGGAGGCGAGTGTGGGTTCCATCCAACCGCCTCTCAAGCTTCTTTGATAACGTCCCGGTTTCTGAGCCATATAGTAGAATTTGTTCGACTGTGGTTTTGAAGATTTCAAGTTTGAAGTCTCTACTTAGATTTGATGACCAGATCTTATGCATGTCATTACAGGCTGACCAGGCCATACCCTTTCTAGTTAGAAAATCTTTTCCAGATGATGATATGTATGACCCCAGATATTTGTAATCAGAAACCATATTTAAGGGCGCATTGTTGAGAGTATGGATGATGCAATCACTGTTGGACAGGCACTTGTTTATGTATTCAGTCTTGGCCTCATTGATGATGAAGATAATGATGATGAAGACGATGATCATCATCATCGTCATCATCATCATGGATGAAAGTTATCCAGTTAATAATTTTATTTTCTCGCAATTGTGCATTCGATATTTCGCTATATGTATTTGTACAAACAGCAACTCACACTGGTGCACACAGACACACGCACATGCATACGCGTGCCTATTTATATATATCAAAGTTCGCGTCTAAAATCAGGATGATGAATATGAAGCTGTGACAATGATCACATTGTTTTGACCTAAAAGCAGTGTGACAGTCGCAAGAAGGAGGTGGTAATGTTGGAAGGTTGATAGCGACGATGGCGATGACGATGACAACGATGATGTTGACAATGATGACAACGCGGATCATGACAACGACGACGACCGCAACAATAATGATGATGATGATGATGATGATGATGATGATTCGTTGATAATTTAACCCGTTCGAAAGATGCTATATTTCTTGATATTTGTATGAATTTACTTTCGTGTTCCGTTTCCACAAGAAGCTGCAGACAAAATTCTCTCATGTTTAGTAAAGAACTGAATCAGCAAAAAGCCTATTTGCCTAGATTTCAGTTGAAGTTTCAGACTCAATTATAATTAATATTGGCAATAGATTCGGAAAGTTTGGCACTGCTACGTTTATGGTAGTTGAAAAAGATTTCCAACAGAGACAGTGTAAATTCTTGAACATCCACACACACGCACATATCTGTCTGTCTCCGTATCTTTATCTAACTATCTCTCTCTCTCGCTCTCTCACTCTCTCTCTCTCTCTCTCTCTCTCTCTCTCTCTCTCTCTCTCTCTCTAGATATATATATATATA
>NC_043013.1:58178287-58180787 GCF_006345805.1 Octopus sinensis
ATTTACAGTGGTTTTTATTCGAAGAAGCTGACACGTCATCATATAGATTTTTCGGAAAGACCTCTGTGATGTTGCAGACGCCCACAGTACATGAGGCTGTTAATATAGTGAGACTTGAAAGGCAGCTCCTTGAGCAACACTCTTTGTCTGATAACCTAGAATACCTGCCCAAAGAAGTCGCACGACTCTACTGCAACATATCATCAGATAAAAGGCTGAGCCTATATGAGCAGAAGACTATGCATGAATTTGTAAGTAGAAAGCTCCGTGAAGATAGTAACATCGATCATCAAAGCAGTTTATCATTACTCTATCGTGACTGAAAATGTGCAGACTAGCTCGAAACAAAGTCAGTTTCCCGATCCTGTCATCTGCTGGAGGATAGTAGGTGTTCGGTCTCCTGCTAGCAATATATATGTACAGGGTGCAGGTCTGCCCCGATAACCAGCTGGCGGAAGATCTGTTTGGCAATAGACTAGTAGGAACATGAAACAGCTACTTTGATGTGGAGATGAAACTTACTTGTTAGTATAGCTATTACTCTCATCACTTCTTCAGATTTTTCAACTAGCTACTTTACTAATTTCTCATGATTGTTATTTAGGCAGATTGGTATATATCCCAGGGCCCCAATAATTACCGGTATAAATCTGAACTTGTAATCTGGATAGAGTAATGCGTGCCAGCAGCAGCAGCCACGACACGACAGCAGCAGCAACAACAATAATAATAATAATAACAATAATAATCAGACAGGGGCTCTCATGGCTTCTAATCTGAACTGCCATAAACTAGAGCAAGCATTTAGCTTCGACCTTATTAGCTTCCCCACCCTTCCGGTGTACTCCTTCGCAATTAGCTTTACATTTCTATAGTCGGTACTCTAATAGCCTGACATACTTATAACTTTCTCCTTCTTTTAATGATTTTAATGTCTGGCCATCTGGTAATTGGATGCCTTCACTGGTGTCTACCTGTCCCCTTCTCATGATTAGTATTCCACATTTACCTATGCCAAATTCCATGCCTATATCTTTGCTAAAAAGTCTTACAGTCTGTATCAAGGAATCTTTTTCAGTCTGACTAAAACCCTCCGATCATCTATGGAATGTAAATGATTAATTTTTCCTTTACTATTTCTGAACTGAGACCCTCCGTTTGCTTTCCTTAATACTAAACTATTATTATTATTATTATTATTATTATTATTTTATTATTATTATTATTATTATTATTATTATTATTATTATTATTATTATTATTATTATTATTATCATTATTAGGCAAGCTGGCAGAGTAGTTAACACGCTGATTAAATGTTTAGCGGTATTTCGTCCGTCGCTACCTTCTGGTATAGCACGGCGAGCAAAATGGTTAGCAGCATTTCGCTTTTCTTTACCTTCTGAGTTCAAATTCCGCCGAGGTCGACTTTTCCTTTCATCCTTTCGAGATCTATAAATTAAGTACCAGTGAAACACTGGGGTCGATGTAATCGACTAGTCCCCTCCCCCTAAATTTCAGGCTCTGTGCCTCCAGTTATTATTATTATTATTAAGCGAGCTGATAGAATTGTTAGCATGCCGGGCAAAATGCTTAGTGGTATTTCGTCTGTCTCTACGCTCTGAGTTCTAATTCCGCAGAGGTCAACTTTGCCTTTCATCCTTTTCAGTATCGATAAAATAAGTACCAGTTGCGTACTGGGGTCGATTTAGTCAACTCATCTCCACCTCCCACAAGCTATCCATGTGGCAAAAATTTGAAATTATTATTATTAAGGCGGCGTGTTGGCAGAATCGTTAGCAGCATTTCGCTTTTCTTTACCTTCTGAGTTCAAATTCCGACGAAGTCGACTTTACTTTCATCTTTTCCGGGTCGATAAAATAAGTACCAGTTGCGTACTTGGGTCGATGTATTCATCTTAACCCTGCTCCACAATTTCAGACCTTATGCCTATAGTAGAGAGGATTATTATTATTGTTATTATTGTCGTTGTTAGTAGTGTTGTTGCTGCTATTATAGTTTTCATCATCGTCGTCATCACCATCTTTCTCCGCTTTCTCCTCCTCCTCCTCTTTCTTCTTCTTCTTCTTCTTCTTATTATTATTATTATTATTATTATTATTATTATTATTATTCCTTCTGAGCAACAGGAGTAATAATTGACAACACGGTGCCTCCAGGGTGTCAAATGATATTCATCTTAAATGGGTGGTTTTTCTAACACAAACAGTTTTCTAAATTGAAGGTCAAACTATTTCTACATTATATATTTCCAGCTTCCAACCTGTTAATATTTATTTTACAAATCAGAAATTAATAACTCACGAGCCGCAGTGTATTAGAGAGACTGTAATTATCTTACACCTCATTAAATGTCTCCATTGTAAAATAATTACATTAAATTTAATTAGGAAATGCCAGCAATAATATCATATTGCAGCTAACTGCATAACTTAATCGTACGTATGAGAGGCTCTCTGTTTTCCGCCCCCGGCATTCA